>NC_068356.1:57359391-57388395 GCF_020536995.1 Dreissena polymorpha | reverse complement strand
GGAGTAGGTGACCCAGAGCGACGAAACTTGGCAGACTTGTTCGGCCCGATGGGCCACGCATGCCAAAAGTGCAATGTGGCGTCTCAGTGCCACCGCTTCCGGTGAAAGTGTCGCCGAAGGTACGCTAACTGGCACGTATTGGCCCCGTTACCCCATAATAGGAGCCTGAAGTCGCGATTATCTCTACGGAGTAGGTGACCCAGAGCGACGAAACTTGGCAGACTTGTTCGGCCCGATGGGCCACGCATGCCAAAAGTGCAATGTGGCGTCTCAGTGCCACCGCTTCCGGTGAAAGTGTCGCCGAAGGTACGCTAACTGGCACGTATTGGCCCCGTTACCCCATAATAGGAGCCTGAAGTCGCGATTATCTCTCGGAGTAGGTGACCCAGAGCGACGAAACTTGGCAGACTTGTTCGGCCCGATGGGCCACGCATGCCAAAAGTGCAATGTGGCGTCTCAGTGCCACCGCTTCCGGTGAAAGTGTCGCCGAAGGTACGCTAACTGGCACGTATTGGCCCCGTTACCCCATAATAGGAGCCTGAAGTCGCGATTATCTCTCGGAGTAGGTGACCCAGAGCGACGAAACTTGGCAGACTTGTTCGGCCCGATGGGCCACGCATGCCAAAAGTGCAATGTGGCGTCTCAGTGCCACCGCTTCCGGTGAAAGTGTCGCCGAAGGTACGCTAACTGGCACGTATTGGCCCCGTTACCCCATAATAGGAGCCTGAAGTCGCGATTATCTCTCGGAGTAGGTGACCCAGAGCGACGAAACTTGGCAGACTTGTTCGGCCCGATGGGCCACGCATGCCAAAAGTGCAATGTGGCGTCTCAGTGCCACCGCTTCCGGTGAAAGTGTCGCCGAAGGTACGCTAACTGGCACGTATTGGCCCCGTTACCCCATAATAGGAGCCTGAAGTCGCGATTATCTCTCGGAGTAGGTGACCCAGAGCGACGAAACTTGGCAGACTTGTTCGGCCCGATGGGCCACGCATGCCAAAAGTGCAATGTGGCGTCTCAGTGCCACCGCTTCCGGTGAAAGTGTCGCCGAAGGTACGCTAACTGGCACGTATTGGCCCCGTTACCCCATAATAGGAGCCTGAAGTCGCGATTATCTCTCGGAGTAGGTGACCCAGAGCGACGAAACTTGGCAGACTTGTTCGGCCCGATGGGCCACGCATGCCAAAAGTGCAATGTGGCGTCTCAGTGCCACCGCTTCCGGTGAAAGTGTCGCCGAAGGTACGCTAACTGGCACGTATTGGCCCCGTTACCCCATAATAGGAGCCTGAAGTCGCGATTATCTCTCGGAGTAGGTGACCCAGAGCGACGAAACTTGGCAGACTTGTTCGGCCCGATGGGCCACGCATGCCAAAAGTGCAATGTGGCGTCTCAGTGCCACCGCTTCCGGTGAAAGTGTCGCCGAAGGTACGCTAACTGGCACGTATTGGCCCCGTTACCCCATAATAGGAGCCTGAAGTCGCGATTATCTCTCGGAGTAGGTGACCCAGAGCGACGAAACTTGGCAGACTTGTTCGGCCCGATGGGCCACGCATGCCAAAAGTGCAATGTGGCGTCTCAGTGCCACCGCTTCCGGTGAAAGTGTCGCCGAAGGTACGCTAACTGGCACGTATTGGCCCCGTTACCCCATAATAGGAGCCTGAAGTCGCGATTATCTCTCGGAGTAGGTGACCCAGAGCGACGAAACTTGGCAGACTTGTTCGGCCCGATGGGCCACGCATGCCAAAAGTGCAATGTGGCGTCTCAGTGCCACCGCTTCCGGTGAAAGTGTCGCCGAAGGTACGCTAACTGGCACGTATTGGCCCCGTTACCCCATAATAGGAGCCTGAAGTCGCGATTATCTCTCGGAGTAGGTGACCCAGAGCGACGAAACTTGGCAGACTTGTTCGGCCCGATGGGCCACGCATGCCAAAAGTGCAATGTGGCGTCTCAGTGCCACCGCTTCCGGTGAAAGTGTCGCCGAAGGTACGCTAACTGGCACGTATTGGCCCCGTTACCCCATAATAGGAGCCTGAAGTCGCGATTATCTCTCGGAGTAGGTGACCCAGAGCGACGAAACTTGGCAGACTTGTTCGGCCCGATGGGCCACGCATGCCAAAAGTGCAATGTGGCGTCTCAGTGCCACCGCTTCCGATGAAAGTGTCGCCGAAGGTACGCTAACTGGCACGTATTGGCCCCGTTACCCCATAATAGGAGCCTGAAGTCGCGATTATCTCTCGGAGTAGGTGACCCAGAGCGACGAAACTTGGCAGACTTGTTCGGCCCGATGGGCCACGCATGCCAAAAGTGCAATGTGGCGTCTCAGTGCCACCGCTTCCGGTGAAAGTGTCGCCGAAGGTACGCTAACTGGCACGTATTGGCCCCGTTACCCCATAATAGGAGCCTGAAGTCGCGATTATCTCTCGGAGTAGGTGACCCAGAGCGACGAAACTTGGCAGACTTGTTCGGCCCGATGGGCCACGCATGCCAAAAGTGCAATGTGGCGTCTCAGTGCCACCGCTTCCGGTGAAAGTGTCGCCGAAGGTACGCTAACTGGCACGTATTGGCCCCGTTACCCCATAATAGGAGCCTGAAGTCGCGATTATCTCTCGGAGTAGGTGACCCAGAGCGACGAAACTTGGCAGACTTGTTCGGCCCGATGGGCCACGCATGCCAAAAGTGCAATGTGGCGTCTCAGTGCCACCGCTTCCGGTGAAAGTGTCGCCGAAGGTACGCTAACTGGCACGTATTGGCCCCGTTACCCCATAATAGGAGCCTGAAGTCGCGATTATCTCTCGGAGTAGGTGACCCAGAGCGACGAAACTTGGCAGACTTGTTCGGCCCGATGGGCCACGCATGCCAAAAGTGCAATGTGGCGTCTCAGTGCCACCGCTTCCGGTGAAAGTGTCGCCGAAGGTACGCTAACTGGCACGTATTGGCCCCGTTACCCCATAATAGGAGCCTGAAGTCGCGATTATCTCTCGGAGTAGGTGACCCAGAGCGACGAAACTTGGCAGACTTGTTCGGCCCGATGGGCCACGCATGCCAAAAGTGCAATGTGGCGTCTCAGTGCCACCGCTTCCGGTGAAAGTGTCGCCGAAGGTACGCTAACTGGCACGTATTGGCCCCGTTACCCCATAATAGGAGCCTGAAGTCGCGATTATCTCTCGGAGTAGGTGACCCAGAGCGACGAAACTTGGCAGACTTGTTCGGCCCGATGGGCCACGCATGCCAAAAGTGCAATGTGGCGTCTCAGTGCCACCGCTTCCGGTGAAAGTGTCGCCGAAGGTACGCTAACTGGCACGTATTGGCCCCGTTACCCCATAATAGGAGCCTGAAGTCGCGATTATCTCTCGGAGTAGGTGACCCAGAGCGACGAAACTTGGCAGACTTGTTCGGCCCGATGGGCCACGCATGCCAAAAGTGCAATGTGGCGTCTCAGTGCCACCGCTTCCGGTGAAAGTGTCGCCGAAGGTACGCTAACTGGCACGTATTGGCCCCGTTACCCCATAATAGGAGCCTGAAGTCGCGATTATCTCTCGGAGTAGGTGACCCAGAGCGACGAAACTTGGCAGACTTGTTCGGCCCGATGGGCCACGCATGCCAAAAGTGCAATGTGGCGTCTCAGTGCCACCGCTTCCGGTGAAAGTGTCGCCGAAGGTACGCTAACTGGCACGTATTGGCCCCGTTACCCCATAATAGGAGCCTGAAGTCGCGATTATCTCTCGGAGTAGGTGACCCAGAGCGACGAAACTTGGCAGACTTGTTCGGCCCGATGGGCCACGCATGCCAAAAGTGCAATGTGGCGTCTCAGTGCCACCGCTTCCGGTGAAAGTGTCGCCGAAGGTACGCTAACTGGCACGTATTGGCCCCGTTACCCCATAATAGGAGCCTGAAGTCGCGATTATCTCTCGGAGTAGGTGACCCAGAGCGACGAAACTTGGCAGACTTGTTCGGCCCGATGGGCCACGCATGCCAAAAGTGCAATGTGGCGTCTCAGTGCCACCGCTTCCGGTGAAAGTGTCGCCGAAGGTACGCTAACTGGCACGTATTGGCCCCGTTACCCCATAATAGGAGCCTGAAGTCGCGATTATCTCTCGGAGTAGGTGACCCAGAGCGACGAAACTTGGCAGACTTGTTCGGCCCGATGGGCCACGCATGCCAAAAGTGCAATGTGGCGTCTCAGTGCCACCGCTTCCGGTGAAAGTGTCGCCGAAGGTACGCTAACTGGCACGTATTGGCCCCGTTACCCCATAATAGGAGCCTGAAGTCGCGATTATCTCTCGGAGTAGGTGACCCAGAGCGACGAAACTTGGCAGACTTGTTCGGCCCGATGGGCCACGCATGCCAAAAGTGCAATGTGGCGTCTCAGTGCCACCGCTTCCGGTGAAAGTGTCGCCGAAGGTACGCTAACTGGCACGTATTGGCCCCGTTACCCCATAATAGGAGCCTGAAGTCGCGATTATCTCTCGGAGTAGGTGACCCAGAGCGACGAAACTTGGCAGACTTGTTCGGCCCGATGGGCCACGCATGCCAAAAGTGCAATGTGGCGTCTCAGTGCCACCGCTTCCGGTGAAAGTGTCGCCGAAGGTACGCTAACTGGCACGTATTGGCCCCGTTACCCCATAATAGGAGCCTGAAGTCGCGATTATCTCTCGGAGTAGGTGACCCAGAGCGACGAAACTTGGCAGACTTGTTCGGCCCGATGGGCCACGCATGCCAAAAGTGCAATGTGGCGTCTCAGTGCCACCGCTTCCGGTGAAAGTGTCGCCGAAGGTACGCTAACTGGCACGTATTGGCCCCGTTACCCCATAATAGGAGCCTGAAGTCGCGATTATCTCTCGGAGTAGGTGACCCAGAGCGACGAAACTTGGCAGACTTGTTCGGCCCGATGGGCCACGCATGCCAAAAGTGCAATGTGGCGTCTCAGTGCCACCGCTTCCGGTGAAAGTGTCGCCGAAGGTACGCTAACTGGCACGTATTGGCCCCGTTACCCCATAATAGGAGCCTGAAGTCGCGATTATCTCTCGGAGTAGGTGACCCAGAGCGACGAAACTTGGCAGACTTGTTCGGCCCGATGGGCCACGCATGCCAAAAGTGCAATGTGGCGTCTCAGTGCCACCGCTTCCGGTGAAAGTGTCGCCGAAGGTACGCTAACTGGCACGTATTGGCCCCGTTACCCCATAATAGGAGCCTGAAGTCGCGATTATCTCTCGGAGTAGGTGACCCAGAGCGACGAAACTTGGCAGACTTGTTCGGCCCGATGGGCCACGCATGCCAAAAGTGCAATGTGGCGTCTCAGTGCCACCGCTTCCGGTGAAAGTGTCGCCGAAGGTACGCTAACTGGCACGTATTGGCCCCGTTACCCCATAATAGGAGCCTGAAGTCGCGATTATCTCTCGGAGTAGGTGACCCAGAGCGACGAAACTTGGCAGACTTGTTCGGCCCGATGGGCCACGCATGCCAAAAGTGCAATGTGGCGTCTCAGTGCCACCGCTTCCGGTGAAAGTGTCGCCGAAGGTACGCTAACTGGCACGTATTGGCCCCGTTACCCCATAATAGGAGCCTGAAGTCGCGATTATCTCTCGGAGTAGGAAAAAAAATGGAAATAAACAGCGATTCATATTTTATTCAGAAGTTAGAACATTAATAAATAAGAAGTTGTTTTTTTAACAAAACTAACACTTTATTAAGTATATATCTATAGGGAAATATAAATTAAATGAGCATTAATCAATGGAAAAAAAATAAACAAATACAAATGTGCACCGCTACCATTCATTGGCTGCAGATGAACACAATTTAAAACAGTAATGATAAACATTTAAAACGTAACACAAATATACTTAACACGTTTTAAATAAAATATGACAGATTTGATCAAGTTAAAGAAGAATTTATGACAAATATTCACTTAACATCTCGTCTAAGATTAAATTTAAAAAAATTAACTAATACTTTACAATTGCTTTCCTTTTTTGTGTCATTCTTATAAAAAGCAAGGCAAACAGGTGAATAGCATACACAATGAATTAACATTGACAAAGTAAAATAATTAATACTTGATTGAGATGCTTTGCTAATGCCTGCCATGCCTAATAATACATGACTATTTCAATTTTTAAGTGTCTGAAATCAAACTTTCACAAAAAAATGATTCTATCTCCACAACCAAACAGGAAATTTGTGTAGTCAACCTGAAAATAAAATAAAGAATCCTTTAGAAAAAAAAACATCATCAAACATTCATTGCATAACTGCTTTAACCCTTTTAGTGCTAGAACCGAATTTTGAAGGCCTTTGCAAACAGTTTGGATCCAGATGAGACGCCACAAAACGTGGCGTCTCATCTGGATCCAAACTGTTTGCTATTCTGATAGTAATCTTTGAAAAAATAAAGAAAATGCTTATTTTACAAATTCAGCAGACGACATTTTAGCAGACGACAAATTTCCCAGCATGCAAAGGGTTAAAAATAAAAATCCAGATATATAATTTGTATTAAAATTTAAACTTTAAAAATATAGTGACATATAGATTTATAACATGTTCAGATAAAACAATAACATAAATACTCTCAAAAATAAATTTGTCGACAAAAAGTATTACCTTTCCGACAAATTAATTAGATGGGTTGATGTGAAGCTGTGCCGGGATGCAGTTGGGGGGTGGGAATATCTCGAGTTGGTTGAGAGGCAGAGAAAGACTCGGACAAGTGCAACCGACGAGGGTAGAACTGTGCCGCCAAGAATTTTGGTAGATATCATCACCCATGGAATGTGTGGTCGCAACTTTCTGCCATCAAAAGAAAAACATTTCATATTATAATAAAATAAAACAAATCCAACAGGAGATAACATTTCAAAATAAGAGTGTTTTAATAACATTTTTATGGCACAACTTGAACAAATTACAACTTTAATAGATACAATATTATTAATACAAAATGAAAATGTATAAACTCCACTTTATATAAAAATAATTTAGAATTTCTTTTAACTTAAAATATTTTTATTATGGACTCGGGGCTTTTTTTGCTTATTAAGGGAATATGTGTTTGTTTTCCTAATTTGAGAAATTTGCGACTCAAATTTTCACAATTTAAAGAAGTTCGCGACTCAAATTTTCACAATTTAAAAAAAGTTTGCAACTCATTTTTTCACAATGTTGATCTGTGGCCACACACACAGTGGGCGACACAATTTTGAACAGTTTTCGACACAAGTTTTCAAAAAAGTTGCACAGCGCGCAACTCATTTGTTCACAGTTTTCAACAGTGAATTTTTTCTGAACAGTGCGTGACTCAATTTGTTCACAATTTTGAACAGTGTGCAACTCATTTTTTAAAATTGAGTACAGTGCACGACTCATTTTTTCACCATGTTGAATTAACAGTGCGCGACTCATTTTTCCAAATTTTGAACAGTGCGCGACTCATTTTTACAAATTTTGAACAGTGTGCAACTCATGTGTTTTCACAATTTGAAGAGTTTGTGACTTATTTTTTTGTAATTTTGAATGAACAGTGCCCCACAAAATTGTCCTCCATTTTTGAACAGTGCGCAAATGATTGTTCCAAATTTTGTACAGCGCATGACATGATTTTTTCACAATTTTGAACAGTGCGCAACTCATTTTTCCACAATTTTGAATGAACAGTGAATGACTTATTTTTTTGCAAAAATTTGAACAGTGAGCAACTCATTTTACAAATTTTGTACAGCGCGTGACTCATTTTTTCAAAATTTAATTTTTGAAAAGCGTGGGACTCATTTTTCCACAATTTTGAAATCAGAATGAACAGTGGGCAACTAATGTTTCCCACAATTTTGAACAGTGCGCGACTCATTTTTTCAAATTTTGGTACAGTGCGTGTCTCATTTTTTCACAATTTCGAAAAGTGCGCAACTCATTTTTCCACAATTTTGAATAAACAGTTCGCGACAGTAGAACAATTGGCACTGATCATTGGTTCATCAGCATGAGAATGGGTGTAAAAAAATGGAACACATAATGAAACATGTGTGCTTAAGCATGTATACATAACAATGAAACTTACCAACCACTCGACCAGGTAACATATGGTGCAGAAGCTGCGGGATTCAACATGCTCTCCCACTGATATTATGAAGATCAGTGGTAGTCAACTGGCAGTCAACTTATGTTGGGATTTCCCAATTGTGATGATATTAACCTCAGCAATCTCCAAACACAAACATGTTCATTTATTGTCAGTCAAACAGCAATTAATCCATCATGTCACCCTGACAGTATCAAAACACGATGCAAAACCAAAGCATTTTCGTTTCGTCCAACACACAGCTGGTGACGTCGCTGAATATTGCACAAAAGCAGCTTCATTATGAAGTTTCAGCGACTCGAAATACACAAGTAGTCGCGTTCCCCACCCACTTTGACTTCGCACGTGAAGGCTTGTTTTTTGGGGAAAACTGTTAACATCTCACAACTAAACGTATATTACGGAAGTGGACAAGTTGAAAAATAAATCACTCTTATCACTTCCAAATTGCGCACTACGTTAAAATCCCGTTCCATTTGATTATTGTATTTATTGTTTGAATTTTTCACTCTACACATTCGCTTTGAAAATAGCGGTTGGTGTGTACTCTTGGAAGTACATGTCGAATGTGTTATTGTAAAAAAAATATTGGTATTGTGTTTTTAGGGCAGAAATTGTTCTTTTAAGTTTCGATTTCTCGCTTCAATTTTTGTATTATGTGCTTTTAGATTTGATTGTTTGTTGCTTACTTTCGAACTATTTTTTTATGTGTAAATATATATGCATGCGGAGGTAATCAGGTTGCTACTAATTTGCATATTTATTACCGTATCTACATCAATGAATTTAGCGGTTGTTTGTTTTTGTTTGTTTTGTGAATATTTTCTTATTTTCTTTAAAATGTGGCATAATAAATAGAATATATGGTTGGTGACTTTTGATATCATGTGATATAAGACGAGTCTGATATGGCGGGTGAAAAGGCTCGGCAAGCCTCGCCTTTTCCTACGCCATATCAGACTCGTCTTATATCACATGATATCAAAAGTCACCAACCATATATTCTCTATATATTAGCTCTCTGCTGTTTGTGTTTTCTCTCTGATTTCAGGATGACAGCAGCGAGGACGTAAAGAGCCGGTGCTATAAATATGATTTAATAAATTTTAGAAGCACATATTCATTTTACTTGTCTAATAATATAAACAAGAAAGACAAAAGAAAGCAGGTACATAACATAAATATTTATTTTAAATGACATATTTTATACGTGTGTTACTTGTGTTAAACAGTTTGTGTTATACCGTAAAGTCAATGTGCGAAACGTACAACATAATTTCACGAGACGAGCCCTCTCGATAAGATAGTTGAGAGGCGCAGTGGCAAAAACATTTGAGCCGTGTGTTACAACCCGTTTTGAAATAAAAACACGAACTGTAATAATTATTACAAAGTGGGTTGCGATGCATTATTACATTTCGGGTCGACAGTAACAACCCGTTTTGTAATAAATAACTCAAAATGTAATACATTTTATCATGTCCATTAAATCAGAGATACAGACTTTTTTAGAAGTTATTTTCATGTTAAAATTAGTTTAAGAGTAGGTATTGACTGTTCCCCCGACCTTTTTTCTTATAGACTCCATCAACAAAACATAAATGTAATACTTTATAACAAAGTGGGTTGCGATGCATTATTACATTTCGGGTCGACAGTAACAACCCGTTTTGTAATAAAAACCCGAAATGTAATAAATTTTATCATGTCCATTAAATCAGAGATACAGACTTTTTTAGAAGTTATTTTCATGTTAAAATTAGTTTTAGAGAAGGTATTGACTGTTCCCCTATCTTTGTTCTTACAGATTCCGTCAACAAATCATGAATGTAATAATTTATTACAAAGTGGGTTGCGATGCATTATTACATTTCGGGTCTACAGTAACAACCCGTTTTGTAATTAAAACCCGAAATGTAATCAATTGTACCATGTTCGATAAAGTCCCAGATACAGTCTTGTTTCAATTCATTTTCAAGTTTAAATTAGTTTTAGAGTAGGTATTGACACTGTTTAGAGTAGGTATTTAGAGAAGGTATTTAGGGTAGGTATTCCCCCGACCTTTTGTTCTTATAGATTCCATCAACAAATCATGAATGTAATAATTAAATACAAAGTTGGTTGCGATGCATTATTACATTTCGGGTTGACAGTAACAACCCGTTTTGTAATAAAAACCCGAAATGTAATAAATTTTATCATGTCCATTAAATCAGAGATACAGACTTGTTTAGAAGTTATTTTCATGTTAAAATTAGTTTTAGAGAAGGTATTGACTGTTCCCCCGACCTTTGTTCTTACAGACTCCATCAACAAATCATGAATGTAATAATTTATTACAAAGTGGGTTGCGATGCATTATTACATTTCGGTTCGACAATAACTACCGTTTTGTAATAAAAACCCGAAATGTAATCAATTGTACCATGTTCGATAAAGTCCCAGATACAGTCTTGTTTCAATTTTTCAATTCATTTTCAAGTTTAAATTAGTTTTAGAGTAGGTATTGACACTGTTTAGAGTAGGTATTTAGAGAAGGTATTTAGGGTAGGTATTCCCCCGACCTTTGTTCGTATAGACTCCATCAACAAATCATGAATGTAATAATTTATTACAAAGTGGGTTGCGATGCATTATTACATTTCGGATCGACAGTAACAACCCGTTTTGTAATAAAAACCCGAAATGTAATAAATTGTATCATGTCCATTAAATCAGAGATACAGACTTGTTTAAAAGTTATTTTCATGTTTAAATGAGTTTTAGAGTAGGTATTGACTGTTCCCCCCACCTTTGTCCTTATAGACTCTGTAGCCGGGTTGTGTATAGAGAACACAAGTGGGTTGTCTTATATATTCTTTATTTTATAGATGTCTATAATATTGAAAATGATGGCCTGAAAAATAATACAAAAACAATTATGAATAACTAATTCAAATTGCAATAATTAAACATTGCAATGAAATACATAATAATCAAATACAATTATATTACAATAAGCAATACAATACAATACAATGTAATTATATTAACAATAAAAGTAAACTCACCAGCGACCTGAGGACTTAAGTTTTAAAATAAATATATGCTGACAAATGGAAATGCCAACATCTATCTCTTACGAGACTTTATGATGGAATGATCATAAACTAGAGTATACAACCATTGAAACTCTATAGTTAAAACATCTCACATAAAAACATGCAGTGTTAGTAAATCATTCACTCACCAATTAGCACCCACACTGATACTCGCTCACATTCTTGCATGGGTTAGTAATATTAAAGGATTAGTGTCAGAGTGAATACCCTGTTACATACTCCCTCTGTTGGAAAAAATGGCTCCTGACATTTTAAACATATAACACAAAAATTTAAATGACCAATCCCTACTATAGTACCCCCTTGACTATACCAGCAATTCACATTACTGAAGTACACTCTCCACTAGAGTATACAGTGTTTACAAGGAGCGTGGGAAAATTCCTGACCTATATACAGTATGTATGAAAACAGCTGTTCAATCAGCTGACAGTTGACCCACTTGTCAATCAAATGTAAACAGAGTTGGTGCTATATATATACAGGGAAAATATGCACAATAATTCAACTTAGAAGGCTGAATCTAAGTACACACACTAATTGCAACATAAATTATTAGATTGCAAATAAATCAATCTGTTAAAACATTCTATTTACTGACCAAAATATTGATAAATATATCCTGATAATAATATACTGAAAACTGTTCTTTAGTAAACAGTAATACTATCAATCACATTGACTTTAGAAGACAATGTACACAAGATGAAAATTAAACAATACCCTTCATCAGGTCTAAATATTATTAAACCATTGAAATATGATAAATAAAAACATGCAAAAACAAAATTAATTTAAAAACTTTTGTTTTAAAATATGTTTAAATATTTTCATGAAAAGCAGATAGACAATGCATTTTCATAGGGACTGTTATGTATACTAAATAAGTTATACATAATAAATATGGACTTCATTTTTACAATCATTATAGTTCTGAGCAAAGATTGGCATGACCCATTCTCCATATCTATCTGGAGGTTGTCTTAGCCTTTGGGGTCTGCCAACTGGTTCTGGTTGTATTATTGTAGGTGGTGCAACCTGAGGTGTATGTTGCTGTGTTGTATGTGATGAAGTCTGAGTCTCACCTTGAGATTGGTTACTCACTGGCTGACTAACTAACTCACTAACATGAGAGTGAACTCCTGAGTTTGTGGAATTTTGATTACTCAACAAATTGAGTGAGTTGTTTGACTGCTCAGACATGCTACCATCTACCGCTGACGGTGTCTGAGATAAAGGAATGAGAATCTCAGAATTGGCATTGACAACCGGACTGTGTGTCCGTTGTCTTGTTGACATACCCAGGTACATATCCGACTCTCCGCTGTGGAATGACATTAGAGTCTGACTCGGACGAGCAGTCACTATCGGATGTCTCCATTTGTTTTGACTGGGATCTGATAATCCTTTTAGGATTTTGAGTTCCCTTTTTGTGAATTGATGTGGGTGAAGCACTAGGGAATATTGCTATTGGCAGCAGTAAATTCCTATGCAGTGTTCTGATAGGACCAGTACCATCTTCTCGTCTAACCTTGTATATTGGAATGTCAGGATTTGGGATTTCCATGACAGTATATGGTTCAGATTCCCAACGGTCAGCCAACTTGTGCTTACCATCAAAATGAGTTTTTCTCACTAAAACTCTATCATAGACCTCAATACTGGTGGCATTAACCTTGCGGTTGTAAAATGCCTGATTCTTTGCACCTTGCTTCGCAGAGGCCTCTGCAGCAAGCTTATGGGCTTGCTGCATGCGATTTTGCAATTTGTGTATGTAACCAGTAGGGTCTGGAGATCCTTCATTCCCGGGCTGAATGTATCTATCGCAAGTCTGGGATGCCACCCAAACATGAGATAGTGGGGCGAATATCCTGTAGCGTCACTTTTAGTGGCGTTATAGGCTTGCACCATGGTACCTACAAAGGATTTCCAATCTTGTTTTTGGACTGGATCTAGTGTTCCCAACATCTTTATAAGTGTTTGGTTGAATCGTTCCGCTGGGTTACCCATTGGATGGTATGGGGTTGTGCGGGACTTTTCAATTCCAGCTATTTTGCAAAGCTCCTGTATTACCTTACTCTCAACATTTCTGCCCTGATCGCTGTGAAGGCGTTCAGGAAATGAGTAGTATCTAATAAAGTTGTCATACAGGGCTTTTGCTGTAGTAGCGGCAGTTTGGTTTTTGCAAGGGACAGCTTGTGCATACCTGGTAAAATGGTCTGTTATTACCAGGATATTTTCATGGCCTCCCTTTGATGGTTCTAGGGACAGAAAATCAATGCAAACCAGTTCCATGGGTTTTGTGGTCTTGATGTTCACCAGACCAGCTGTCAAAATACATCTGGTACAACCCTTAATTTTCAGTTCTAGATCTCGTTCTAGATGGGGCCAATAAAATCTCTGCCTGGCCAACCACAAGGACTTATCCTTGCCTGGGTGTCCAACATCATCATGAACACCTTTAAGGGCCTGTTCCCTGAATGCACTAGGTAAAACTAATTGCTTAACCACTTGACCATCTAAAGAAGTGGTTCGGTACAGCTGTTTATCCTCAATAGTGAGTCGTTTCCATTCTCTGAGTAACAGCTGTACCTCGTGTGGTTCCTTACGGAGTGCCTCCTCTCTGGGGCGGGAACCGCTTCTTAAGAGGTCAAGTACTCTAGCCAGGTACTGATCTTGAGCCTGAGCTGTACTCCAGTCAGTCCTTTGTGCAGGCTGTAATTGAGATCTGGCCTCTTCTGCAGCAAGAGGACAGATATCAATAGCAATACATTCTGCTTGGGGCATTTGTACTTCAGATGCCTGTGTTATGGCTTGGACCATATCTGAAGAAACTTCAGGTATCCTGCTCAAAGAATCAGCATCAATATTTAGCTTACCAGGTTTGTACTTAATGCTGAAATTGTATGCAGCCAATGCTGCCAGCCATCTATGGCCAGTGGCATCAAGCTTAGCAGTAGTGGTCACATATGTCAGTGGATTGTTATCGGTTTAGACAACAAATTCGTTACAGAAAAGATAATCATGAAACTTTTCTGTAACTGCCCACTTTAACGCTAAGAATTCCAGCTTATGTGCTGGGTAGCGTTTCTCTGACGGCCTCAGTCCACGACTGGCATATGCAATGACCTTTTCTGCCCCATCCTGATTTTGGTACAAGACAGCACCAAGGCCATGACCTGATGCGTCTGTATGCAGTATAAAGGGCTGATTATACTGTGCATATGCAAGTACTGGAGAGGATGTCAGTTTGCTCTTGATAGTTTCAAAGGCTTGATCTTGAGCGTCACTCCAAGACCAAACAGCTGATTTATTGGTCTTTTTGGACCGTTTCTTGCTCTTGCTGGCCCTGCCTGTGGTGTCATGGCCTTTCAGAAGGTCGTTGAGTGGTTCAACTATCTGAGCATAGTGCTCTACATACCTTCTGTAAAAACCAGCAAAGCCAAGAAACTGTCTCAGCTCCTTTATGTTTTTGGGTGCTGGCAACTTAGTGACAGCACTGGTCTTTTCAGGGTCAGTGGAGATGCCATCTTCACTGATCACATGACCAAGGTACACCACAGATGACATAAAGAGCTCACATTTGGAGGGTTTGAGCTTCAAACCATTTTCAGCAAGGCGTGAAAATACAGGTTCGAACCTTTCAATATGTTCATCAAATGTTCTGGAATAAACAAGAATGTCATCAAGAAAAATGAGACATTCCTTCAAGTGTAGGTCGCCCATACAACGTTCCATAAGTCGTTGAAAAGTACTAGGGGCATTACAAAGTCCAAAACCTAATCGGTTCCATTCATAGAAACCTAGGTTTCCTACACTGAAGGCTGTTTTGTGTTTGTCTTTTTCTTCCAATTGTACATTCCAATAACCTGACCTCAAGTCAAGTTTGGAAAAGTATTTAGCACCAGAAAGACTGTCAACAATGTCATCAAATCTGGGTAAGTTGTAAGC
The DNA here is from genome assembly GCF_020536995.1 of Dreissena polymorpha. Lineage (NCBI taxonomy): Eukaryota > Metazoa > Mollusca > Bivalvia > Myida > Dreissenidae > Dreissena > Dreissena polymorpha. The sequence goes on along the minus strand of NC_068356.1, from coordinate 57,373,269 downwards.
GTCTTTTCTGGTTCGTGTATTGAGTTGTCTCCAATCAATACAGAATCGAAGTGAACCGTCACGCTTCCTCACCAACACTACATTGGAACTGAAGGGTGACTCTGATTCACGTATGACATTCGCATCCAACATTTCTTTAATATGTTGTCTCACCTCTTCATACAACCCTGGGGGTATGCGTCTGTATGACTGCTTAAAAGGGGTTGGGTCTTCTCACACAATCTTGTGTTTAAGAAGATTTGTACACCCTATATCAGTAGGACCTTTGGAAAACATCTGTGACCAATTTCCTAGCACTTGTTGAACCCTTTGTACTTGTTTGGGTTTCAGATTTTCAGTATCAATCTTAACTCAAAGGTCATTGGTACACTCATTTACTGGTGTTTTCTGTTGAGATTCATTCTGAAAACTTGAGGACAAATGATCTATGACCTCAACTTCAGAAATCTGACAAACATGTGACTTTGGCTTTAAAACAATGGGTTTGCCAGTCATGTTGCAAACTTTCACAGAAATTTTGCAACAATTGCCATGCTGTTGCATTTTAATTACTCTTGGGCATACAGAGTAATTAGCTGAAGGATCATGATTTTCAGTAACTACATTGGCTATAGCATGATTAACCCCTCTAGCCACACACTTCAAAGACACTGTTTCATACGGGCCTAGCTTAACTGGTCTTTTGCTCAATAGTTTGGCTGCAAATGACGTCACATTCAATGATGCAATGGCAATGTTCCATTCCTCAGGAATGACATCACTGTCATTCTGGGAAACCATATCACGTTGGGCGCCATTTGTAGCCGGGTTTTGTATAGAGAACACAAGTGTGTTGTCTTATATATTCTTTCTCAACAAATCATTAAATTAATAATTTATTACAAAGTGGGTTGCGATGCATTATTACATTTCGGGTCGACAGTAACAACCCGTTTTGTAATAAAACCCCGAAATGTAATCAATTGTACCATGTGCGATAAAGTTCCAGATTTTTCAATTTTAAATTAGTTTTAGAGTAGGTATTGACATTGTTTATAGTAGGTATTTAGAGTAGGTATTTAGGGTAGGTATTTCCCCCGACCTTTGTTCTTATAGACTCCATCAATAAATCATGAATGTAATAATTTATTACAATGTGGGTTGCGATGCATTATTACATTTCGGGTCGACAGTAACAACCCGTTCTTGTCCATTAAAGGGATCTTTTCACGCTTTGGTAAATTGACAAAATTGAAAAAAGTTGTTTCAGATTCGCAAATTTTCGTTTTAGTTATGATATTTGTGAGGAAACAGTAATACTGAACATTTACCATGGTCTAATATAGCCATTATATGCATCTTTTGACGATTTTAAAACCTAAAAATTATAAAGCGTTGCAACGCGAAACGATTGAATAATTTGGAGAGTTCTGTTTTTGTCGTTAAATTTTGTGAAACTACGAAGATTGCTTATATAAGGTATAAAATACATCACCCAAGTGTACTCGGCAGAATAGCTCAGTAGGCTAGAGCGTTTTTACTTCAGGACTCTGGAAGGACTCCAGGGGTCACTGGTTCGAAACCTGGTCCGGGCAATTCTCTTTTCCTTTTTTTAATTTTATTCTTGATTTTTTACTGGAGCTTTTACGATCCAATGTTTACATTTATCGATATAAAGCATTTAATGAATAAGTTAAAAAATGCCAAAATCTGTGAAAAGGCACCTTTAAATCAGAAATACAGACTTGTTTAGAAGTTATTTTCAAGTTTAAATTAGTTTTAGCGTAGGTATTAAATGTTCCCCCGACCTTTGTTCTTATAGACTCCATCAACAAATCGTGAATGTAATAATTTATTACAAAGTGGGTTGCGATGCATTATTACATTTCTGGTCGCCAGTAACAACCCGTTTTGTAATAAAAACCCGAAATGTAATAAATTTTATCGTGTCCATTAAATCAGAGATACATACTTGTTTAGAAGTTATTTTCATGTTTACATTAGTTTTAGAGTAGGTATTCACTGTTCCTCCGACCTTTGTTCTTATAGACTACATCAACAAACCATGAATGTAATAATTTATTACAAAGTGGGTTGCGATGCATTATTAATTTCGGGTCGACAGAAACAACCCGTTTTGTAATAAAAACCCGAAATGTAATTAATTGTACCATGTTCGATAAAGTTCCAGATACAGTCTTGTTTAAATTCATTTTCAATTTTAAATTAGTTTTAGAGTAGGTATTGACACTGTTTAGAGTAGGTATTTAGAGTAGGTATTTAGGGTAGGTATTCTCCCGACCTTTGTTCTTTTAGACTCCATCAACAAATCATGAATGTAATAATTTATTACAAAGTGGGTTGCGATGCATTATTACATTTCGAGTCGACAGTAACAACCCGTTATGTAATAAAAACCCGAAATCTAATAAATTTAATAATGTCCACTAAATCAGAGATACAGACTTGTTTAGAAGTTATTTTCATGTTTAAATGAGTTTTAGAGTAGGTATTGACTGTTCCCCCGACCTTTGTTCTTATAGACTTCATCAACAAATCATGAATGTAATAATTTTTTACAAATTGGGTTGCGATGCATTATTACATTTCGGGTCGACAGTAACAACCCGTTTTGTAATAAAACCCCGAAATGTAATCAATTGTACCATGTTCGATAAAGTCCCAGATACAGTCGTGTTTCAATTCGTTTTCAAGTTTAAATTAGTTTTAGAGTAGGTATTGACACTGTTTAGAGAATGCATTTGGAGTAGGTATTTAGGGTAGGTATTCCCACGACCTTTGTTCTTATAGACTCCATCAATAAATCATGAATGTAGTAATTTATTACAAAGTGGGTTCCGATGCATTAAGCGAATGCATTAGTACTACTAATTTGATAGAAATTCCTCTTACCTTATATTATAATATATATATACAATTGAAACAGTTAAAGGTACTCAATCTTGATGCATTATACATTTTTTATCCAGAATTGAACAATATTATTGAATACAATTGTTTATAAGCAGAGTTAACCCCAAAAAATGTTGTTCAATGGAGTTAAAACAAAAAAATGTTTGCACCACTCTGTGCTATTAGAAGTCGGCAAGGGTTAATCAAGGACGACTCTTAATGGCTATACTGGATTTTTGCCATGAAGAGACTTTCTTCAATTAAAAATATACATGCGGAATGTGTCGCCCCTTATTAGCCTGTACGGACTGCACAGGCTAATAATGGACGAAAATATACACACATGCATTAAACACCCCTTTTCACAGAGTGAGACTTATTTGATATAATCACTGTTGTAAATTGTATTCGTACTTCGTGTTTAATGAAATGTAGGTATACTGTAGGCTACTTGTGAACAATTTTACGAACAAGTCGGTCCTTTATATTGCAATTACATAACTTACCTCAGGATGATGAAACACATTTACATGTCATAATTAGCACTATAATGTACGCTCGATGTGTACCAAGTAACGACGTTAATAAAAACATAGCAGTAACCTCGAATACATGTATCTGAAAGTAACAGGCAATTAGTACTAAGTTAAGAATGGAAGTTTGAAAGATGCCTTTAGTGTGCAACTCATTTAAAATTCACGTGAAGGAAAACGTAACAAAGCAAAAATTAAACAATTAATGATCGTATAATCAATTTGTAGCACCGATTAGAATTATTCGCTAGTCAATTCGCGACAATATCGTGTAATCAATAGCTTTAAATAATATTTTATTAATATCGTTGTATTAAAACTTTGATATTTACAAACTTATATGTTTTTTGTTCAACTTAACCTTAGTAAAAATTAACAACTATGTGTGTTAAGGCACTGCTTTTGCTGAATCAAGGATAATAATAATATAACATCCTAACATTTAATCATTGTTCATAATTATTTTTATAATGCATGAAGTTTACACGAGACCGACTGTATACATAACTGAATGTTCACTGGTCCGACGTAATAATTCACTACACCTGAACAGTCAGTCTAGTAGTCATGGCGTCTGTTTCAGTACGATATGTTCATTTAAACATAAGAGCCGCGCTATGTGAAAAGGGGGTTTAATGCATGTGCGTAAAGTGTCGTCCAAGATTTGCATGTGCAGTCCGCACAGGCTAGTCAGACACGACACTTTCCGCCTTAACTTGATGTTTGCTAAGAAGAGACTTTCTTGAAACGAATAATATCATAAAGGCGCAAAGTGTCGTCCCTTATTAGCCTGTGTGGACTACACAGGCTAATCTGTGACGGCACTTTACGCACATGCATTAAACCCCTATTTACAGAGCAAGGCCCATTTCTATTGTATGTAAACCGCTATGTAGCTAAGCTTACCCAAACAGGAAGATCATTTCATTAGTCTTTTACATATGTCAGTGTCAAATAAACATTATTATATATATTTATTTTATGCTTTCCGGTGGTTTATAGAGAAATATCAGTGAATTAAAACTGATAATTTCACTGTTAAAACAGTGAAAATTATCAGTGAAAATTTTCGATAATTTTCACTGTTTTAACGGAACTATTTTTTTTTACCTCATTGTGACCCCCACGCATGCTTCCACCAAGAGCGAGAACTCTTCAATGAATATTTATCAATCTCCTACGCAGTGGTCTCCCTGATACTAGAAGTTAATGACTGGGCGAATGCCCAAGGGAAGTAGCTGCTGTGAGGAGTTTGAATATTTATATCAATATACGGAGTAACTTCCCTTGAACATACATGTACACACTGTCGTCTGCTTTTTAAGACTTTACTCTGAAGCTTAACAATGAATGAAATGGAAAACGATGAAATTAATTTAATGTTCTCTGATATTTTTTATTTTGAAGATAATTTTAATGAAAATACAGAAAATCTTAATGAGACATCAAGTTTAGCAGAGGAAACAACAGCAACAGTATCAGCAGCAACAAAAGTAATGATCAGGAATACTGTTATCCATAACAGAAACAAACCAAACATATGGAAGGGCTTCAGAAACAATTTCTGCTGGGATACAGTCATCAACAGCCACTGCAGCAATAACGGCCACAGCAACAAACATGAAACGGCAGTTCCGAGATGTCAATATTGACAATTTCCTGAATGAAAATGAAAATATGAACACCAAAAGGAAAACAGTTAGTGATATAAAACTCTTCAACCAATTTCTTCTTTACAAACAAGACTCCGGAAATGTTGAAAATATTCCTGCGCATGAGTTTAACAATCTGATTTGTGAATTCTTGTTGGGTGTCACCAAAAAAGATGGAAGTGAGTACGAGCCCACAACACTGCGAGGCATCATCGGCTCAATTGACCGCTATTTAAAACACAATAACAGTAGTTTATCACTCATGAATGACAAAGAATTTGCCAAAGTCTGGGAAGTGATGAAAAGAAAACAAAAGGCATTGAAAAAACAAGGCTATGGGAATCAACCCAGAGAGGCTGTGTCACTTACAAAAGAGCACATCGAGGCAATGTATTCAGTCCAGATACTAGGAGATTCTAGTCCCAGAGCCTCGATTCATTCGTTGTGGATGATCTGCACAACCCATTTCGGCATGAAGATGGGAAATGAAATACATAAACTCTGCTGGGGGGACGTTACACTTGGTGTTGATTTTGAGTCAGGCGAGGAGTACATCACACTCGATACCGAGCGCCAGACCAAGACCAGAACAGGGGAAAATCCAAGAAATACCAGGTTAATTTCTATGTCTGAAACATTGAACTAAATTCATCAAATCATGTATTGCCTTTTAATTTAAGTATTTAATTTAATAGTCATAATTATTAGTGGCTTATAAAGTTTACATGGCAAAATTAATGTTAATGTAATATGCTTATATTTATAAATTATTCAAAATCAACAAAATGGTTAACTTAATAATGATATAATAATGTTTTATGTATTAAAAAAAATTATGGCTGACTCATAAGTAACAGAAGATCAATAAATTAATGGTTAATTAATGAACTTAATGATTAATTGCCAAACAAAAGCCATTGATATGTTTTTATATGGTTTGAAGCAACTTAGTGGAAACGTTTGAATTCAGTATTACTATTTTATACACAAATAAAGTTAATTTTGTTAGGTCAGTCAAACCAAGGACTTATGCAGTCCCCGAAGAGCCCAACAGAGACCCCGTTCATCTGTATAAGCTGTATGCAGACAAACGGCCGGTGGAAATGAGAGGAGATGACAGTCCGTTCTTCCTTACACCATGCAACAGCACACAGCTTGGCTGGTTCAGGAGGTCAGCAATTGGTATAAACAAGCTGTACGGCATCATGGCAGAGATGAAGGCGGATGCTGGGATAACAGAGCCCAGAATCACCCCATACATGTAGAATTAATTAACAGTTAACTCATTTGCATATGTATGGTGGCACTAAGGTGACATCAAAGCTAAAAAAATTAACTCGTGAAAACAGACTTATTTTGTGTTTCCCCGACTTATTTTTTTTTGGAGCGCTAATGTCACCTTAGTACCACCGTACATATCTCAAATAAAAAGAAAATGATCACTTACCTTTAAATTAGCAATTATCACAGTGTGTTCAAGATTCCTTATTTTCAGCAGGATGCCTTTCTCCGATTTTCCAGATCCATGCACTGAATTTTTTTGGGGATGAAGTTTTTCAAAGGGACACAAAGCAATTACAAAAGCGTTATTTTAATTGTAATATGCAATGTTTCCTTTTGATTTTTTTCCAAATTTATAGCCAAGACTATCAATAAAATTACTTTTTTTGTACAGTGCAAGAAAACACTTAATCCAGACATTAAATTATGAGAACATCCCAGTTCACCAGATCGTACAAATTTCAGGCCACAAAAATGTCAATAGTCTAAATTACTATAGTGGGATAAACAAGGATCAATCAAAACAGATTTCAACGATTCTCTCCCATTCAAACCAAACTGCTGTAGCAAAGCAGAATCTTTCTCCATCTGCAACTGCAACCACGTCAATGAGTGATTTACCGATGGGTAAACTCAAATTTCCACGGCAACGTTACTTTCAATTTTCACAGCTCTGAAATGGGTCTGTCCCAGAAGAATGTGTTTAATCAACAAGTGAAATCTCCAACACCAACACCGGGTGTTTCGCCTGATTTTCTTGATCAACCACGCTACAAGCGTATTCGCATGATTCCAGACAGTGATAGCGATTAACTAGTTTGTGATAAAATTGGCGCGAACACTGACTGTTGATTTTCCCCAGTTAATTTCATTTAATTGTTAACACTCCTTTCATGTGCATTTTGATAAAAATGGCGAAGACATTGTTAGCGTTATTTACGCTATAAATAGACTCCGCATATTAATACGCCAACATGACATAAACAAATTGTGTCATTATATGATTATTTATTTTTTAAATGATGTTATCGGTGTTATTTTTTTCTTTTCAATTGATATGTGTTGCATTGTTAATACAAAAAGTTATTGTTTAACGCTTGTTTTCTTGTGAACTATTTGCAACGCTTATTGTAAAAGCGGTAATGATATTTTGTGGCGCCCAATGGGAAATGGGTTTGAACGGATTGGCAACCGTATAAAAATATTAATTTGTGAGCATAAAATAAAAAGAAAATTTGTTGGATTGGGTGGAATATCGATTTTAATTCAATCGTGATCATAGAAAAGTTTATTTTAATCAATAAACAACTAATAATTGTAAAAAAAATACGGTATTTTATAACTTTTCTTGTTTCGTCATTTGTGGTTGACAGTCCCTTTAATGAACGAGAGCGCCGATGGCGTTAAAAGCATAGGTGCAAGATACAGGGAAGAATTGCGTCACGTGGTATAATGTAGTTCGATATCGCCATCCGCGAGTTTCTCAAATCAATAATTTCAAACAATTACCGACTATTTAAATAGATAATCTTTCCATTTACATCAGTGTTTGAAACGCTTATGAAAAATAATTACCCAAGCCTTTCAAAATTTAAGCACGGACAGATCTGTATCGAACTATTCTTTTCACAAATGAAAATAGACGCTACCCTATTCGTCTGCGTCAAGATTTTGTCGTAAAACTTATTGTAAGCGTTAGATGCAGACGTGCACAACAGATTAAGTTCTGAATACAGATTTCTGAATGCAGATTTTTATAGAAACGCCTCACAGCAGTTACTTCCCTTGCTTCGCCCGGTCAGTAACTTCTAGTATAAGGGAGGCAACTGCGTAGGTGATTGAGATTTATTGTGCAGATAGAATTGTTTTACGAACGAAATTTGTTTTAGGTTATAAGAAGATTTTTTGACATAAAACGGTCTTAGAAAAATTCACTAAAAACGGTGTCAGCAATATTCTTGGAAGAAAACGTTAGAAAAACGTTTCCAAAAAAAATTGTAAGAATGACCATATACTTAATTAAATAGATATTTCGTCTGATTTTTGATCAGGTAAGGCTTCATAAAGGGCAACCGATCGATGTGGATTTTCGTAATGTGGTATATACCATAAGCATAGGTGCGTAAACGCACCTATGCTAATAATCAGTAATTGACCGACGTTAACCATTCCTGAAATGAATTTCAAAAATCAAAAAATGTTATTTCTGTAAAAATATTGTTTAAGAACAAAGGTCGGGGGAATACCTACCCTTAATACCTACTCTAAATACCTCCTCTATACAGTGTCAATACCTACTCTAAAACTAATTTAAATTTGAAAATGAATTTAAACAAGACTGTATCTGAAACTTGATCGAACATGGTACAATTAATTACATTTCGGGTTTTTATTACAAAACGGGTTGTTACTGTCGACCCGAAATGTAATAATGCATCGCAACCCACTTTGTAATAAATTATTACATTTTCATGATTTGTTGATGGAGTCCATAAGAACAAAGGTCGGGGGAACAGTCAATACCTACTCTAAAACTAATTTAAACATGAAAATAACTTCTAAACAAGTCTGTATCTCTGATTTAATGGACATGATAAAATTTATTACATTTCGGGTTTTTATTACAAAATTCTTCAAACGAAACATACAATGAAAGCGGAAAGTGTCGTCCCTGATTAGCCTGTGCGGACTGCACAGGCTTATCTGGGACAACACTTCACGAACATTCATTAAACCCGCTTTTCACAGAGCACGGCTCATTTGTTTATGCACCTACCAAAATAGTGTTCCAGATTAACACGTGCAGTCCGAACATGTTAAGCAGGAAAGACATTTTCCACCTGAAGTGGATTTAAGTTTTAAAAAAAGACGTACTTTAAACGAAAAATCCCATAAAATCGTAAAATGTCGTCATTTATTACTTGTTTTTCGACGTAGCTGTTTAACGTCACTTTTGACCTTTCCTGACCTGTGTAAGTGTCCAATAAAATTCAAATACAATTTCCCGCGGCTAGACACGAATGAATACACTTCATTTATTCCATTGGCTTATTTGAGTATACCACCAGGACATTGGAAACAATTGTCCGCGTCTTTGTAACATGGTTTAACTGCATGAAACAATTGTATCTCTAATGAAAAGGCTTAATAGATGGAACAGTTTTACACTTAACTCTCGACGTCAGGACAGTTTGTGCGTGCACCTTTTATTTTCAGAGGATTGCCAGCGCAACAGCGTTTGTACTTTTAAAGGCTATGTTCTCATATTTAGTTCTGACTTCCATATTCCTGTCAACATGTTAGCATGTAAATAAGAGCAGTTGAAGCGTGGCCTCACTTTAATGCATTGCATTTCAACCCGCGAGGTATCAGGGTCAGTTCGCGGCCAGTGTGTGTGAATGTCAGAGTTTATTTACAGGTCATCGCTGCGTCTTCACGACTACCTTATGTGCTGACCTGAGTTCGCGGCCAGTAAAATAATCGTTATATAATATGGACGCTATCGCGTGAACTAGGTGAACTGGGATTTTCTTTAGACCAGAAATATGTTAAACGAAGATATTCGGCGATATAATTATGGTATGTCAATAATAGGTTCTTAATGTGTTTTCAACAATACAATGATAAATATTATTTTTGATTAATTTAACAAGAATTATTCCACCATATTGACTAATGTATTAAGCATGAACGCGATTATTCTCGTTACTGTTAATAATCGAATCAAATAGCAATGTCCGACAAACCACTAAAATAGGTTTGTTCGAAGAACGCGCGTATAAATATTTAAAATATGTACGGATACTTTGCGTGTGGCCGGTTGACTCATATGTTTTAATTTCACGTCCATTCTTCTTCTGGTTTTCTGTTTTGCATCTATAGGTTTATGACCAGCAATATGTAATAATGTAAAATAAGCCGCGAAAACTCCGCGTAACATCCCGTACTGCGTGTGATGCAGCTAAGAACTGCACAGAAAGACATTCGCTATCCTTGATCTCATTTATTGCACTCTTTACCTTTCACAAACTCGAACTACAATCAACGCCGTATATCCTTTTTAAAGATATTTCTTGTTACAATGTTTTCCAGAACGATGCCATTTTGATATGTTCGAAATTACAATCTCTTAAAAGTGTGGTTGGCCTTATCATCCGTATTCCATATAACTGTGGACAGAAATACTTTCAGGAAATAGTACTTTTAAGACAGAATACTAATATAAAATAAAATTATTATTAACCCATTAATGCCTTGTGGACTCTCCCATCCTTCAAAATTGGACCAATTAATTTCCAAAATTAGGGATATCTAGTATATTTATTTCTATATTTAGAATATTACTTACTGAAATTCCTTTAAGCAAACAGCGCAGACCCAGATGAGACGCCGCATCATGCGGCGTCTCATCTGGGTCTACGCTGTTTGCAAAGTCCTTTTTTCAGGACGCTAGGCATAAACGGGTTTAAAACAGGGATCACCGCCTTTGAACGGTCAACGTTACGGGTACCTTCACCACCAGTCCGCTAACAACTAACATTTCCAAAAATAAAGGGTAGGTTTGTCGGCCATATGGGAATATAATTGAATTTAGCAAACGTTATGGAAAATTCAAAATGGAAACAACCCGTTATAGTCGAAATCAAAACTAGAGTCGGTCGGTATAGTGACAAGAGACAACTTTTTAAGTCTTACGCCGATATCAGTAGCCATTCACGGATTTGTTTCAGTGACTACCCATCTGATAGGCATGTTTCCCTTATGTAAGCCTCGCTCTTGAAAACGGGATTTAACGCATATGCGGAAAGTGTAATACCAGATAAACCCTTGCAGTCCACAGTCTAATCAGGGACGACACTTTCCAATTAAACTCGATTTTCGTTAAAAACAGATTTGCTTTAAAGGAAAAAATCAACAAAAACAGTAAGTATCGTCCATGAGTTGCTTGTACGGACTATAAAGGTTTATCTGGGAGAACACTTAACGCACATGCATTAAGCCCTCTTTTTCAAGAGCGAGGCTCGTTTATATTTAAATCGCGTTCTAAGAAAACTGGGCTTAATGCATGTGCGTGACGTGTCGTTCCAGATTAGCATGTGCAGTCCGCACAGGCTAATCAGGAACGACAATTTCCGCTTTAACTGGATTTTCGTGTAGAAGATACTTCCTTTAAACAAAAAATACCATAAAAGCGGAGTGTCGTCCCTGATTAGCAGGTACAGGTTAATCTGGGATGATACTTTCCGCACATGCATTAAGCCCTGTTTTCTCAGAACGCGTCTCATTTGTTTCAACCTGCAATCACCGTTGATGACGTTTTCTTTCTTTTCTTTATTAAACTGTTGTATTTCTGTAAATGTCTCATTAAAATATTACAACCGCTTTTCATAGTGTATAACTCGTTCATTTATTCACGATATTTAAGAAAATATAAAAATTAACAAATCGGAGATTGGGTCGATGTCTACTTACTATGCGTAGACCGCAACAATCTCAATCGTCATACATCGACTATCTTCGGAATCCTCCGTATTCCATAAATCGTCTGCTGATCTAGACAGCCACAATCTAAGCTATGGATTATGCAGCCGACGCTTTAAAGTTCAGCGCGCGCTCAGTTTACTCCACGTCTGACCTAGTTCGCTATTGATCGATTTAATCCTGGCCTTCGCTACAGAAAGCTAACTTCCCCGGCGAGCTATTCTTTGCAGCTTACGCTAAGCTTGTCTGAATACTAGGGTCTTAATTCTGCTTGGGTTTAGAGATATAAGCCGCCGCGATAGACGAACTTTAGCGAAGTAGAAATGTGTGATATTTTAAGTTAGAATAACGTGCTTTGCATTTCCGCGGATAGATTTAGTAATATTTGTGATAATTTATTACGGTAAGTTAGATTAGACTCTACTTAAAGTTATTGTAATATTTAAACATTAAGTTCATGTGTTATTTTGCTATATAGCGACTGTATTTGTATTGTATATGAAACATGTATAAGTGTATCGGGATATAAGTTTCATACTAAATTCTGCTTCCGCCAGAATATTTGAGCCTCGCTCTGGGAAAACTGGGCTTAATGCACGTGCATAAAATGTAATCCCAGATGAAGTCCACTTAACGCGCATGTATAAAGCCCAGTTTAACCACAACGTTGCTAATATTATAATAAACATTACCTTTAACACATGAAGATCGACCAAACGATTATTCAGCAAAGATAAAACAGAAAGGTGCACTCTACACTGTATTTGCCATTATGCGAACATTGACTGAATAGTACAATCAGTGATATTCACAAATGTTACAAAACGAAGTTGATTCAACAATTTTCGAGTATACAATCTTTAAGGTGTTAACAAATGGTCATTATATTGCTTCAATAGTTTACTCTGAAGTTCGTCACGTGATTGTAAGTGTATGTGTACTTTCAACCCATTTATGCCTAGTGGACTCTCCCATCCTTCTAAATTGGACCAATTTATTACCAAAATTAGGGATGTCTAGTATATTTATTTCTATATTTAGAATATTACTTACTGAAATTCCTTTAAGCAAACAGCGCAGACCCAGATGAGACGCCGCATCATGCGGCGTCTCATCTGGGTCTACGCTGTTTGCAAAGTCCTTTTTTCAGGACGCAAGGCATAAACGGGTTAATCTTAAACGTGCAAAGTAAATAGGAAACACGGTTTGTTATGTTATTCTTAGTTTTAACACAAGTATTCATAAAAAAGAGTTGTCAAGTATACATGTAAATGCAAAATCGAGTCTCTAAGAAATGCAGTCCAAAGGGTTGTAACAAACGAAACGCAAACATTTATGTGCGCATCATTTAAATGCAGCATACGCAACATAACAGAGCACCGTCGACAATTAAATCCTACGTGATGAGGCTTGTATTGACCATGTATATGCATGGATTTGTTATAACAGACATTGTTTTAACAGTATTTTCGTAATTACCCTTTATGTAAGATACTTTTGAAGCAACACACTCATTGAAATGCAAACAATGTTACACTACCTACACGTTCGGGGTATTCAGTCATGTCTAATATTTCTATTTTTCCCTTCATATTTCAATATTATAATCTTTAAATAATACTTGGCGTTGAATATATTTTTTGCAACGCTCAGTTTAAACAACTGCAAAATAAAGATGGAAATATAAGTATTAAACAGTTATACGGCATTGTAAATATTAGCCTTTTACTGATAGACCATAAACAACTTCACGTAGTTCATAATGATCAGAGTAACTGAATCATTTAAAACATATAATATGGCTGAGTCAATATCATGTTAAATGTCTTACCCATTTTCAGACACAAACTTAAACATATCACGTGAGCAATGGCAGCTGACACAGAAGGGAACTTACCGACAATACTTCCGCAAAATAATCCGGCAAAAATCAATGAAGCCGTTATGCGGTCGACACCTGGATCCGACCAAGGTCCTCACAGCGACAGCGAGAAAAGCTTTGACTACTATGAAAGCAGTTCCGTTGATTTTCATCGCTC
>NC_068356.1:57316891-57354391 GCF_020536995.1 Dreissena polymorpha | reverse complement strand
TCTTATTGTGGTTATATGATTTCAATTACAGTTCTTTAAACTTCTTTGAATACATTAATGAAATGTATTAAATAGTAAGACATTTTTGTTTAGGTTACGACTATTCACGCAAAACTCCTACCAGTCTTCACACAAACAACAAACGCATGGCAGACAGTGAGGATAACGCAAGAGCCGCCAAACTCATAAAATCCGAGCCGGGAACCACAACTAAAAATTCCGGTTTAAAAACACAACCTGAACAAGTTACATGTGTTCCGACTCTGAGTCAAATTAAGTTTAAACATCCCTCCGTCTCAACGCACGTCGAAAATGGGAACAGCGATGGTCAGCATATTCTAACAAGGATATTAAATTGTGACGTAAGTGACATTGACCTCATATCACGTGATTACAATTATACATTTAACAGCCCTGCTTCTAATATAGGAACAATTAGTAATATTGAAATAAATAAACGACGAACCGATGTAAATGGTGGAGGCATGTGCGCTTTAGATAAAAGGAAGAAAAAAGGAGTATCTTCGCAGAATTCTCCGAATTATTTGGTTCTCTGGGAACGCAAAAGATTGCGCGCGGAAGTGGAGAAGCTGCAGCTGGAGGCGGGGCTTATCAGGCAGCGCATGCTGGAGGAGCAGGAGAGCTTCCGGTCGCGCCGGGAACAGGAGCGACAGCTGACGGAGCTCAAAGCGGAAATGCTGCGAGAAAAGGCTGAGTTCTACCGACGTGGCGCTTATGAGTGCGTGTGTAAACGGTCGAATAATACCGACGAATGATGAGATGGATGTGTAGTGCGAAGAGCATTTCGAATTCAGTCTACCAATGCGGTTTTACTCGTTTCGCTCAGACAGTGTATGGGACGGGGAAGGGTGCGGGATAGAAAGCACAGTGTCTCTGTTGTGCTGGTTGCTGTGTACTGTTGTAATATGATGACGGTAACAGGCGTAGTGATAGAAAATGATTTCAATATTAATGGAAGAATGTAGTCGTATTTTTGAAAAGTTTGAACATTTATCTAAATAATTTAGCATATTGTGAATACACGTTAAGCATGCTATTACATAAATGTCTCAATTAGTGATATGTTCATATGTATTTGCATTAAAACATACATGTATCGATAATTGTTATCGTTTTTTTCGATCTAAACGTGAACTTATTTACTTACTCGGTAATTCGTGGGCATTTACACATACCTATTATAGCGTGATATTAGCGGATCTTCGTATATACAAACCATAGCGTGATATTAGCGGATCTTCGTATATACAAACCATAGCGTGATATTAGCGGATCTTCGTCTATACAAACCACAGAATAAGTGACGTGATGCTGCTCTTGTTCAATGCAGAAAACGCACCGCAGCTATGCACCGTATGGCAAAATATAGTTCCTACTATATGTGCAATAATATTTTTTTAATTGAGCTCTGGTAAAACAGGGCTTATTAAATATGCGTACATTGTCGTCCCAGATTAGCCTGTGCTGTCCGCAAAGGCTTATGATTGACGATACTTTCCGCGTGTATGGTATTGTTCTTTTAAAGGTAATATTTTCTAAAAGACCATCCAGTATCAGCGGAAAGTGTCGTCCCTGATCAGCATGTGGGAGATGCACAGTCTAATCTCGGACAATACTTTCCGCACATGCATTAAACCCCGTTTTCCCATAGCGAAGTTAATTCATATTTAATTTGATTCGATGTTATGAAACGTGACTATGAAAACTCAGATGCACAACTTTATGGTTTAATTCTTACACATTCGTACGCCAAAATGTTGTTAAAGCCACACAACTTATTTGGCATGGTAAATTTAAGAATAAATAAGTAACATATTTTATTTATGCCAGTTATAATATATCAGGTGGTTACAAGGTTGAAATTCGTCTTTTTGCGCTTTAAAACTTAAAAATAATCGCGCTTGTCGAAATTGACGTACACGTCTAGAAATCCTACTTTCGGTTTTAAAAGCGGTACCGTTTGAAAAATAATACATTACTTGCTTACTAGGCTAAAGATTTAATTTTATCTATGCCAATTAGATTATATATCTGGTGGTTACAAGGTAGAAATCCGTTTTTTTGCGTTTTAAAACTTAAAAATAATCGCGTTTGTCAAAATGGACGTATACATATAGAAATCCTACTTATACGTATTTATACGCTGCACACATTAATTTGATTAACAGCGTGTGAAGATAGCATATCCTAATTTGGAAAATTATACATCGATGGGAAAGTTAACCGCTGATCGGTTATACAGGAAATGTCTGCGCAGCGGTTAATTCCCCTATACAAATTACCCACTGCCAGTACAAAATAAATCTTTCACTTTTTAATAATGACTTTAAGTGTAATCACTTTAAGAAACATCGTTAATTTATATTGATTGTTTTCGATTCAATGATTTTCTATCCAATAATTTAATATATTTGCAGGTTGTCGTAAAATTTACCCACTCATTTCTAATGCTTTGGAATGTTAAACATACACTTTTTACTAAGCAGTTTTCAAATAAATTATTGCAATCAAAATTACACTTAAATGTGAATAAAACGGGGTCATTACTTAGAGCACAAAGTTTCCCCTATAACACATGTCTGTATTAATCATTAGGTTTAAATTAGTTGGAAATAGTAAATGTTTTCAACGACAACCTGTCAATAATTTCAGTTTCGTTTATAAGTAAGTATTGGAAATATATGCAATTTTATAATATTACAAACGCGAATCGGTTGACATTCTTGGGTTATTCCTGATTTGTAAATAAAAATAATATATAGGGATGGCAAACCTAAGCAAATCCGTAACCGGTTAACCTGTTTCGATATTCGAGCGGTTAACCGGTTAACCGACTGTCTTTTTACCACATAAATGGATTTAAAAATTAAATTATAAAAAAAAACATCCGAAAAACGTATACGTTTACAAAGACCTTTAAAATTTCTGTTTTATAGGTCTTTGACGTTTATAAACAATAACGTGTATATGCAAATATACTCTGTCTTGTTGATTGTCTTGCAACCTAATTACATTTGCGTTGTGAGAAAACCAGGCATGTGCGTACAGTGTCGTCCAAGATCTTTGTTTGTATACCGGAGCTCTGTAGCACCGATGTTCAAATCTAGCTATTAAAGGCTTTTAATGACACACTTCAAATAATCTGAACATCTGCGAACACGTCCATTTTTAAATTACACAATAGTATGATTTTGATCACAGGGGTATGATGCAAGTGTGGTTATAATAATACTGAAATTCGGTGACATGCCACTGATGCTGGTACTGCTGCTGATGTTGGCACTGCTGCTAATGATGATTATATTGATAATCATGACACTGCTGAAATTGATGATAATTAGGAAAAGGAAAAGGAGAACTATCATGATGATATATAAATGCAACTTATTTTTATTAATATATATAATAGTTGACTTTCGAAGTTGCGATAACACCAAAGTGCAGTGCTATACTTAACTATGGCATTGGCTATATTAGAGTACACAAACGTACTGAGTATTATTTGATCCGCGTCATGCGAAAATGGGTCTTATTCGACATTAGTAGCTCCAGACCAATTAACGCATTCGTTTTGGTCTTGCCAGGAGCTACACTGTACGCCAATCAGACCACGAGACCTTGCGTGATTGCGCAGGCTGCTCTTAAGCAACGTTGGCCGCATATGGCATAGGGCCCATTTTCATATGACGCCGTTTTATTAGGATTGTTAGGGGAACGATTACATTTGAATGCACGTATTGCCTTACATGAAAAAATAAAAGAATGAGTCACGTTTTGACAAGTCACATAACATATAAAATATACGCATTATTTATTAGAAAATCACTGACCCGAACACTTAAGTTTTCCCAACAGGGTTTCTTCTTTTGGAAACGCGTAAACATTCTTAAAAGCGTGACATTTGAAATTCAGCGTTATTCCGTTTGCTAATGGCATTCTACATGAAGCGTGTTTTTGATCAAGGAATAATACATAAAGCGTGTTTTTCGTCAAATAAATACTAAATGAAGCGTGTTTATCTTAATGGGATAATATATTATGCTTGTTAAAAAAACAATTTCATTTTATTACGTTCGCTCTCTCAAAATCGTTGTTCATGTAATAATAAATGAAGCGTATTTACGCTTCGGGAATAATAAAACAAAGCGTGGTAATGTTAATGGGATATTTAGTGAACTTGCGCTCTCGATAATTCTTACTACATGTAAACAATTTATAAACAGACAAAACAATATAACTAAAAGTTTAAATAGTTACTGATGAACTTCAATGGTTTCTATCAAGAGTTCCAGTGCTCACATAAACATAAACAAACGGTGGGACGAACATTATACGACAATAACTATTCAAGACGACCATCATCTTTAAGTCAATCAAAACATTAATTCTGTTGTAGTCTATTTATGTTTCTTATACAGATGAAAACTATCATAACACTGGTGTGTGCTGATTGAAAATGAAAAGGTGTGAATATTTAACTAAACTAAAAGAAGCAGTGTCTTATTAAAAAAATGCGTGTTCAATTTAACCTTTTGATGTTATTGTTACCATTATCCACGTCCAGTTATTTTCAAACAGAGCGCGACCGTGACGTCATTCCAGAATTCAAGGCTAGTCCACAATTTTCGTTAAATAACTTCCGCAAATTATTCAGTCACATATTTAGAGAAAGCTTCTGTTAACGACACCTTTGTAATTGATATCGAATTATAAATAATCATTGACTAAACATAAAAACCATCCGTAAATTACTTTCGCAGGAAATAGTTATTAGTTTGTTAATATGTATCTGACGAGTATTTGCTGATTCGTTGCCATTTATTAAAAAATACTTAATGAACGTAGTGACACAAAAAATGACTCCATTGTTAGGCGCGCGTTTGCTATATCTATATGCGAGATTGATAATTGAGTAGAGAGTGGTGCAGGGTGAGGTAAATTTGTTATGTACCCCCGCTGTACGGTAAGGGGGCAATTAGCAATGCAATTAAAACACAAAAAACAATTCATTTGACCGACAACATTTATCTATTTTCAATAATAATTCATACATGAACATGAATTTTCAGAATACAAGTTGTTGTTGTTTTCGGAAAGTGCGTGTTATTTGTATCTGTCTTTGTAATTGTAATGACGATAAAATAAATTGTTTATTCATTACGTTTACTAAGTTTCGTTTATAGAAAATCAATAAAAACACATATGTATGCACGTAACAGCTTTTGAAAATAACTAGGTGCACACAGTCAGTTAATACGAAGATGCTTCAACGTTGTATATCATTCACATCAAAGTATTTGTCTATTTGCGACATAATTTGTCTGGTTGCATTTTGTGTCATCTACAATTTTTATCAGGTAATAATAATCATTCGCCGAACGCCTGTTGTTTTTTTTACTGAAGGATCATCCCCTGACGATCTATGTTCACAAAACATATGGGCCGTGCCCTGTAAAAAGGGGGGTTGATGCTTGAGCGCAAAGTGTCATCCCAGCTTAGATTGTGCAGTCCGCACAGGCTAATCAGGGACGACACTTTCCGTCTAAACTTGATTTAATGTAAGAGGAAACTTTCTGTAAACGAAAAATACCATAAAAGCGGAAAGTATCGTTTCTCATAAGCCTTTGAGAGCCAAAACTTTACGCATATGCATTAAACCCCTTTTTCACAGAACACGGCCCATAACGAATCCATATTTATAGTTGAACGCTGGTATTTTTGGGCGAATGGTGTGTGCCTACTAAACAGCCGACTTCGCTTTCGTTTCAGGACATGAATAACGCAGCAAGGTCTCATCGGTAGTCAATATTCTGTCTTAAAACGAACCCCTTTCTTCGCATAAATATCATATCATAAAATACTATGCGGACTGCACAGGCTAATCTGGGACGACACTTAACGCACATGCTTTTGACCCCCTTTTCATAGAGCACGGCCCATTTACAAAATTTATACACGTGCACCGCTAATTTTCCATGTACCCAGTCGGAATCATTACACTCAATTTGTTAATGTAATCAAATTAACATAGTACGTGATATTGCATAATGTTGACGAAGAACGCGTATTTAGAGAGAAGCAACGGAAAGCTCTGCTGTTTTATCGAAAAATAAAAGGGACCTTATTGAAATTTTGATAGATGTATAAGAAAATAGCATTGTCCTCCATTTACTTCTCTAAATTCCTAGTAAGAACTAGAATGTTATCAAATCTGGTGTGACGCTGATAGTAATTATGCAGTATTCTTACTATAGCGGACAGTGCTTGGTAGTAGTCTTTTGAACAATATTCACACGGACTAGTGAATGCCACTTGAAAAGCACAATATGTGAGCATGTAGACTTGATAATTATTCGTATAAACATGTGCATGCAGATGATGAATAGTAGTTCAGCTATGGTTCAAACCAGTACAGAGATAAATACACATCAAGAAGGTTGCGACAATGTGACTTAAAATGACACGACTTGGGACGGACTTCTTTCCAAACCAAACTCAGCGGTGAATGTAATGTAATCGGCGTACGGAAAAGGTTTTTTATTTTTGTCATTATAGTCAATAAACATGTTTATGTGATTTCCTACCTCAAGGGCTCCAGATAACCACGTATCGGACAAATGACATTTAAAGTTAGTATATTGAAATTCATGACTGGAGTGCGCTATTTGTTATTGTAAATGTGAAATCAGACAATAACAGCAAAATCGATATGATGGATGTACGGCAATTATCTAGATATTGTTCGATTATTTGCGACATTTCCAAAACCGGATGCTGCATAAAAATCAATCAAGAACAGTCTTCGGTCTGCACAAATCAAGCGCAGCATGACTTCTGTATCTCTCTCCCGGTCTAGTGAACAGAAATCAATTCATCATAGCTTAGAACAGACGAAACCAACAGTAATATTCATGCATATGTCGGTATTGCGAATACAATAATTTTCCAAAATGTATACAACTACGCAATACTATAATATATATATATATATATATATATATATATATATATATATATATATATATATATATATATATATATATAATATATTAAATGAAATGGCATTGTCATTTGAAAAAAAAATGTATTTTAAACGCAAAAATTAGTCATTTTGCGCAAGAAAATTTCAATTACATGCAACTTATTGTTGCTTAAATTCCGTTTCATCATCCATTACGATTGGTTTGCATAAGGTTTGGTCACTACAATTTATAAATGCTATAGAATCATCAAAAAGATATATATTGCTTATAATGGGCCGACTGGGTCATAACTATTCTCCAAAGTAGGTTAACTTTTACTTTTTGTATTTAATCGATAAAACAATTACTTAGTGCTCAAATTACATCGTGTAATTGTCTTTTCATTAAAAATCAACATTTGAGTCGCGTTCTGAGAAAACTGGGCATAATGCATGTGTGTAAAGTGTCATCCCAGATTAGCCTGTGCAGTCCGCACAGGCTAATCAGGGACGACACTTTACGCACATGCTTAAACCCAGTTTTCTGAGAACGCGACTCATTTGTATTTTTTATATATGTAAATGTGTTTATATGTTTACTAGTCTGATAACTAAGTCCCAAATAAAAAACTTTAATGACTTTGTGCAGACATGATTTGAAAACATAATTTGAAAAAAAATCGTTCGGATTTCGTTACTAAATTTTATAGTTGTTAATACGTTACTTAAAAAATGGAGTTTGGGACCTGTACAGTTTTGAATGGAATTAGATCGTATGAGTGTATTTTAATAACTCTGCATTGATTATAATTCTTACTTTTCTCGCTTTAAGGGGGAGGGGGTGGTAATCACGTGACGATCAAGATAGCGACGTCTATGCCCAGACAGGTATTCTTTTGTTGTTTAATACCCTTAAATACTCTTATTAATTTGTAAATGCCACTTACGTTCCAGCCATATCAGCCAAAAACTTAATATCCTTTAGTTCGTATTAATATTCGCTATATATCACGACTTTACTCGCTTCGCAGTATCTTAGGAGGATCACACAATTACGTGATCACCTTCTCTGGTTGTATCATACTGACACGTGCCCTATGTATCACAAATAGGCTAAAATGCTAGCCGTAATTATTTCTTATTTTACCTAACACATAAGCCACGCTCTGGGAAAACGAGATTTAACGAGATGTGCGAGAAGTATCGTCTGAGATAAGCCTGTGATGTCCGTAACGGCTAGTTAGGGACTAGATTTTCTACCTGAACGTTTTTTTCGCAAAGAAGACATTTTCCTTCAAACGAAAAATACCATACAAGCAGAAAGTGTCGTCCTTGATTCGCCTATGCGGACTACGCATGCTAGTACGGGAAAACAAGAGGGCCATATGCATTTAAAGATAGAAACCCCTGTGCGTGCAGCTTCCGGCGATATCATAGGACTCTTTGTTAACATCATGGCTACAATAGGCATTTTTGATAAACATATCTCCAAAATAAATGTTATGTGGACGATTAGTTTAAATCTATTTATTTGAGCTCGATTGCATCGAAAGCTTCAGGCTTATTGAAACGCTCTCGATTCCGTTTTCTGGACCTAGAACCGGTTCTTGGAGTCTTAGGGTCTAAAGAACGCTCCCACAGTGGGGATCGAACCCGTGACCTCCCGGTCGCTAGGCAGACACCATATCCTATGCGGACGATTGAAAGGCAATCAAACATGAATACAGTTAATGATGTTTACCACTCAGAAAGGTTATAGCTTAGCTATGATGAGTGTAAAAAATTTGCATTGTACTTAGTGTTAGCCTGATAATAATGCATGTTGGTAACGTGCCATTCAAGATTAGCCCGTGCAGTCCGCACAAGCTATTCATGGACGACACTGTCCGCTCACATGTTATATTTCGTCTAAAGGGAGTCCAGTTTAGGCGACTGGTTACATCCCTTATTAGCCTGTGCTGATACGACACTTCATGCATTAAAATCATTTTCCCTATACGGGACTGATAGTTAGTTAGTTACCACCTAATGTTAAATAAGTCGATCTTTGTGAGTGGATTACAAAGGCGAGCCATTTTAAGAAATACTAATTAGCGAAACGAAAATAGGGCTTTTCGCTATGTCATGTTCATAAAGTTCGAAAAACGGTCAAAACACCGCATGTATTTATTGTACTTTAATCAAATTCATAGCTTATATATACTTTTGGTTAATTATTCATACAAATATGTATTTATGAGCACAATGTTCTACAAGTGGACCAGACTAAGCGCGTT
This sequence comes from Dreissena polymorpha, assembly GCF_020536995.1. Taxonomy (NCBI): domain Eukaryota; kingdom Metazoa; phylum Mollusca; class Bivalvia; order Myida; family Dreissenidae; genus Dreissena; species Dreissena polymorpha. Next base: position 57,345,133 of record NC_068356.1, on the reverse strand, counting down.
TCAGTAGTAGTTGTGTTTACTCAATCGGTCAATGTAAAAATGTAATCGTGCCACTTAATAATAATATTGTAAAAACATTATTTCGAAATGAAAACAAGTAAAGTGTCGTTAAGAACTAAATAATAGCTGAAATTCAGAACTTAAGGGAAAACAGATTTATAAATAGTTTATTTTTATTTTTAATAGAAAGCATACAGAAAATTGTCAAATCATTAGAAGGTCATGTCTCTTTCATTTTAAAGAATGTACGAATAACCATGTATATATAATGATAAAGAACATGACGATGGTGATGATGATGATGATTGGCTGATTATGATGATGATGATAATGATTATGATGATGATGATGATGATGATGATGATGATGGTGATGGTGATGATGATGATGATGATGATGATGATGATGATGATGATGATGATGATGATGATGATGATGATGATGATGATGATGATGATGATGATGATGATGATGATGATGATGATGATGATGATGATGATGATGATGATGACGATGACGATGATGATGTTGATGATGTTGATGATGATGATGAATCAGCTAATTTCATTTTTGAATAACGATCTTGATTGTTCTCATATAGTTTGTCCTTTGTAATAAATTACTTCTTTTCGAGTTAAATGTCTTGTATGCATATTTGTAACCCGTCTCATCGGTTTGTTGAGTAAATACGATTTATCAAGTTCAATCAGTTACGACACGCGAATACGAATTTAATAGCAGCAAATATTCTATTTATCACAGAGTCAACATTAACTTGCAGCAGTATGGCAAATACCACGCTTTTTCCCTGTCAAATAAGTTGATTAGGGCAGCGGTTAAGATGCATGTGGTAGAATAAATTGCGTCATCAACAAAAAAACTTACAAAACGCCACGTAATTATTTCTTTATTGTAAAAGCATAGAGCATTGTTTTTATTATTGTAAACAAAACAATTGTTGTATTTTACGTAATCAATTTCTCTCGGTAAACGAAACCATCAGTTATAACATGGATCATAGTTTTTTTTCAATATGAGCACTTCAATCATTAAGATAACGAAACTTAGACTTAGGTGAGTAGACTTTTGACTTACAACTAGTTGGTATCAGGGGGAATTATCGGTGGACACAGACAAAACTATGTTACCGACATAAATACCGCAGAACACGATTCGTGTTGGTTATTTCTGTGAATTCGACCAGTAAAGGTCAATATTTGTAGCAATCAGTTTTTACTTCACGATCGACAAAGCAGAGATTGTATCGCTTACTTCGTTACAATGTGCGCGCTGATTGTTTCGTAACGTGATACATTTCACCAATCAAATGTCCGTCACGAATTAGTAATTGAAAAGAAAGCGAAAAAAAACAAAACAGCTTGTATTGATACTTAAGCGGTAATGTGTTCTAACGAAAAAATAATAATTCGAATCGTCGTTGAACTCTGAACTGGCAGATTTTTAACGTTCTTACTTTTTTGTCTTTTATTTCTGTGATGAGCAATACGTATTCGCCTTAACCTATTTATGCCTAGCGTCTAGAAAAAAGGTCTTGGCAAACAGTGTGGACCCAGATGAGACGCCGCATGATGCGGCGTCTCATCAGAGTTTGCTTAAAGGACTTTCTGTAAGAAATATTCTAAATATTCTAAATATAGAAATAAACATACTAGGCATCCATAATTTTGGAAATATATTATCCAATTTAGAAGGATGGGAGGGTCCACTGGGTAAAGTAACTATTAATCCCGATAAGCATAGGTTGATGAGGTACAAAATATAACGTCATTAACTCGATTGATAGTTTATTTCAAGATGAAAACTGGTAGTAAGTAAGTGTATAGAAAACGTTTGTAAAACAATAACATACACAAGTACGCACAGTTAAAGAAAACAGCACGTGTGTCTTGTACTACAAAGCGTTTATTAAAAACAAATCACTTCAAAACAAATGCAGACCCAATGCCTTTAAGTAAATATCGACCTTGATCAGCTAACTTTTACATGGGTGGAACACTATCTATCAAAAGGCGAGACTGATCAAATATCGGACCGTTTAACACTTGTGTTGAGTTGATCTCAAATCAAGCAAATAACTATTAATTTAGACAACCAAAATGGCACATTACGTGCCAAAAGTCAAATTTGGGATATTTCGGCTATTGAAACCAAAGCTATTTCATACCTGGTGTAAATGACAAGCTAAACGAATTTAAATGAAAATACGTTGTTGATACAAAAGTTTAGCCATTAAATGTAAAATACTTATAAACGCAGTCGAAGTATCTATTGCTATAACACTGCAATACCTACTACTGCTTCAACTGTTACTATTATTATTATTAGTAGTAGTAGTAGTACTATTATTATTATTATTATTATTATTACTACTACTACTACTACTACTACTACTACTACTACTACTACTACTACTACTACTACTACTACTACTTCTACTACTACTACTACTACTACTACTACTACTACTACTACTACTACTACTACGACTACTACTACGACTACTACTACTACTACTTCTTCTACTACTACTACTACTACTACTACTACTACTATTACTTCTACTACTACTACTACTACTACTACTTCTACTACTATTACTACTACTACTACTACTACTACTACTACTACTACTCCTACTACTACTACTACTACTACTACTACTATTACTTCTACTACTACTACTACTAATACTACTTCTACTACTACTACTACTACTACTACTACTACTACTACTACTACTACTACTACTACTACTACTACTACTATTACTTCTACTACTACTACTACTACTACTACTATACTTCTACTACTACTACTACTACGTACTACTACTACTACTACTACTACTACTACTACTACTACTACTACTACTACTACTACTACTACTACTACTACTACTACTACTGCTACTACTTCTACTACTTCTACTACTACTACTACTACTACTACTACTACTACTACTACTACTAATAATAATAATAATAATAATAATAATAATAATAATAATAATAATAATAATAATACTAAAATGTTTCACCAGAAGTTAAGAGTATTGTGTACGAAATAATCATAATAAAATGTGCACATATGCGGACCGTTAACAATAAAATTAGCAATATAGGGACTGAAGTTTCATCACGTTTAATAGACCTGGTTCCATTGACAATCAAGTTTTTACAGCGGCAGCTATAGCGGTATTATTGTCATCTTACAAGCTTTTAGGCGGTCATAAAATGCATTTTTATTGACATTAGACTCTAAGACATATTTACGATCAGGTTTAACGATGGAATGTCCTCTTTCTTTCAATGATACGGCGATTCCAATTTTATTACATTTATTACATTACATTGTTAAGCACTATAGGAAAATTATTTAGTAAAATTATTAACAATCGATTAAGTGTTTGGGGGGACAAATATAATGTTTACATAGAAGCCCAAGCCGGATTTCGGAAAGGTATGGGAACAGTTGATAATATATTCGTCTTGCAAGGTATAATAACTCATATTTTAAACCAAAAGAAGAAACTGTATACGGCATTCATTGATTTTACAAAGGCATTTGATTTTGTTGTGAGAGATATTATATGGTACAAACTAATAAAACTAGGCATAAGAGGTAAAATTTTGAATATAGTCAGATCAATGTATAATGTTGTTAAATCAAAAATAAAATATAATAACAAAATTAGTCATGAATCGTTTACATGCTTTTTAGGGGTAAGGCAAGGGGAATCATTATCGCCTTTTTTATTTTCAATGTATCTTAACGACATCGAGGAACACTTTATGCTAAACAAATTTGAAGGTGTTGACCTAGGTATGTTAAAATTGTTTTTATTGTTGTATGCTGACGACATTGTTCTCTTTGCGGAATCAGAAGTTGGTTTACAAAATGGATTAGATTTGTTAGATGAGTATTGTGCGAAATGGAAACTCTGTGTAAATATCAATAAAACAAAGATAATGATTTTTAAAAAAGGGGGGACAAAATAGAAAACATTTGAAGTTTACATATCATGGAAATGAGCTAGAAATTGTTAATAAATTTACATATCTTGGAGTAATATTCACAACGGGGGGATCTTTCTCAGCAACATATGATGCGCTTTCGGGGCAGGCCCTAAAAGCACTTTTTAAGTTAAAATCAAATTTGGTGAAATTTACAAATATCTCAGTTAGCCATAGTCTTGAATTATTCGATAAACTTATAGAACCAATTTTAAATTATGGCTGTGAAGTTTGGGGATTAAACAATAGCATCCAAATCGAAAGAATACATCTACGTTATTGTAAACAGGTGCTGGGTGTCCGAACTCAAACACAGAATAATTTCATTTACGGGGAACTTGGGCGTTACCCTCTTATAAATAAACGGATTGTTTGTGTTTTAAAATACTGGATAAAAATATTACAATCTGATGATGTTAAATATATTAAAATTGTTTATAATATGTTAGTACATGATCTCGAAATGTATCCCGAAAACAATTCTTGGGTAAAATCTGTTAAACATCTATTAAATACACTAGGTTTTGGTGATGCATGGTTTTTTCAGGGAGTTGGAGACGTTAATTGTTTTATATCCATTGTTAAACAACGCACATCTGATATATACGTTCAGAATTGGATAACCGAGTTACAACAAACGACAAGGGGTAAAAATTATTGTATTTACGGAATTTTTAGATTTCAGCCTTATCTCAATGTTGTAAATATTTCAAAATTAAGATTCGAATTTACGCGTTTACGAGTATCTGCTCACAGACTTGAAGTCGAAGCAGGGCGATGGCACAAGCCTGAAAAGACACCGTATGAAAACAGAAAATGTAAACACTGTAACGTTCTTGAAGATGAGTTCCATTTCTTACTCGAATGTCCAGTTTTTAATAGTCTTAGAAAACAATATATACGTAGATATTATTGGAATCGCACAAATATGATAAAATTTATCGAACTTTTACTAACTGACAACGCTAAAACAATTAAAAATCTTGCAACATTTATTTTTAACGCAGCTAAATTGAGAACTGAATTATATTATCAATAGCCTCTCTCCACATATTACTGTCTATGTGTTGTCAATCAATAAAAAATATATGTTTTCACATTGTTAGAACATTCAAGTTTATTTTGAATACGATAAGACTTTACAATATGCATATTATATGATTACCTTAATATATAAATGTTCAAAATATTTGTTTATTTTGAATATGAATGTCTTTAGAGTTGCCAATTCTTTCGTTACAAATTGTTAACTTATATTGCCTAAAATAGTATATATATATATATACCTGTATGTCATTGACCATGGTTTACTACATTGTGTATTATATGTTTGTGTACTCATGGGCTTAAAGCCTAATGTATTCTGAAATAAAACCATATATTTACCGACCACTGACTGAAAAGTTTGTTGAGCTTAGAAAGAATAAAATATATACACACATACCGACCGGTCTTGACAATGTGAGTACTATTGAGGTGAAAGAGCTTAAACAAATTTCTCTAAAACTTAAAAAGTGCATGGTTTTACTAAAATACGTATACAATAGTGTATTAGTTAACATTAACTCTGAGAATAAATCATACGTTAATGAGAACATCTTTAGTTTTGTTATCCAATAACAAACCTTCAGCAAAAACACAAATTCAATCATTTATTAAATTCAAACAATTATTTGTTTCTGTTTTAAGTCGATGAAAACATCTCTTAATTAGAATATATAAAGAACTCATTGAGCATTATCAGTAGATAAATTCTTTTTATCATCAAAGGGTCTTTGATGTAAGGAGAGTGACCTATTTAATATGCAAAACAAGAAACAATTATGCAAAAACGTGAAAATCGCGGCTCTCAGACTTTAAGCTCACTCGAGTACGTGAAGTAAACATCCTTTGTTTTATGACATACATACAAACATACACAAACTTGGCGAGCAGCAACCGTCTCTGTCAGAGCCTGTCCGAGATAAAACTGTGTCGCTGTCGAAGATAAGATTTGAGATGGACCGTCAACTTATCGACGAATGATCGGATTATCCAGGTCATCTGTATAGCTTGACAACTCCTTCATTATAGTGTGCATGTGCGATTGTTTATTGAAACGATTGTTTGGCGTTTTGACTGGGTAATAAACATGCCGTGTTTGTTTTATATATAAACGTGTATCTATGTAGAACAACGATGATGTTTTATGAACTGTCATATTTTTATAAGTCAGTTAAGTGTGCAACAAAACAGAATTCTTAGCATTTGTGGTGTTGTTGGAAAATAAGTTCAATATTGTGTATAATCTGTTAAGAATTCTGAAAATAGAGCACCATTTACATAGAACAAGAAAACAGAAATTAACCTAAACGGGGGTTAAAACATGTGCGTAAAGTATCGTAAAGTATCGTCCCAAATTAGACTGCGCAATTCGCACAGGATAATCAGGGACGACACTTTCCGCTTTTATGACATTTTTCGTGTAAATGAAGTTTCGTTAGCAAAAATCTCATTTAGGCGGAAAGTGTCGTCCCTGATTAGCCTGTGCGGTCTGCACAGACCAATCTGGGACGTCACTTTACGCACAAGCATTATGCCCAGTTTTCTCAGAACACGACTCATATGTATTTTATTGATACAATGGCAGAGCAAGAAGAAATCGGTCAGGTGTATAGATACATTACTAATCGAAAATGACCAGTTTTCGAAATTATATTTAAAGCGGCACATAAATTGCTTGTGGCACACGCATATGTTGTAAGTGGAATTTAAATTTCAGTATTTACAATTCTATCGTGTATACAAATCAACCAAAGAAAAGCCATCTCCGTAGGTATTTTATTTGTTGTTATTTCTAATCATTTTTTTTATAATTAATTACAAATCGTGAAAGTGTATTCCCATGTATGTTCGCCGCTTTTAATACGTGCAGATAATCTGATAATATTTCATCTGACACCTATTAGCATAAATTAAAATTACAGTCTTATATTTTAAAACTGACTATAGCATTGAGGAGAAAATAAGTCTACCATTTATATGTCGACGTAAAAAAAACAACTAAAATTATAATCTTAACTCAAACAGAAAACTAGCAACACATATCTTCATGGCTTTGACGCATCATTTGTATAGTACCTTGCAAATAATAATTGTTAAAAATTGCAATTGAACAATGTATGTGATTCTGTTGCTGATTGTTCTTTACAGCCATTCAAAAACGAACACATTCGCTATCAATTGCGAAAGTTTTTGTCGATATGCCTCTTTAAGTAAAAAAAAATCCAATAGACATTTCCTCACCGCACACACTCTTTAAGCGGATCGTTTTATGGTTGTTTTGTAAACATTCTGAGTGACTCTTTAATACCAAAACAGCGTTGATATATAGCGCAAAACGCGAACCCGAAATTCGAATGATATATTTTTATCGTTTTGGGGGATTTAATCATCTAGTGTTAAAAAACGATTAGAACATGTGTTCGCTGCGATTGCATACGTACGATTTAATTCAAGATTAATCTAGCTGCATACGAAAGGTGTATTTGGGGCGTTAATCTTATATAATACGGATCGGTTTAACCACAACGTATTGTTTTCGTGGATTTATAAGTGAAACGAAAGAGAAGGGTAAAATTAATTGCTATGTTTTTATATTTTTGATAATCAGTAAGTAATATTTTACAATAAATTCATTTAATTATTACTATTTAAATTACTTTATCATCATCATCATCATCATCATCATCATCATCATCATCATCATCATCATCATCATCATCATCATCATCATCATCATCATCATCATCATCATCATCATCATCATCATCATCAACAACATCATCATCATCATCATCATCATCATCATATATTAACTATATGTTAAAAGTAAGAATTACGACTCGCAAAATCTGTAGAATATGAATAAGGTTCTCTGAGCAACTTTTAAAAAGTCTCGAAAACTGTCAGCAGTTTGAGTCAACTATAAATTGTGATAGTGAAACTGAGTACAAACTTTTCAATAATATATCAATGATATTTTTTGCAAAACAAAAAAACACGGAACAGTGTGCATAATTATTCAAGTGTCGTAATCAAGTTGTATCCGTAGTATTTGTGCTGCGCTCTGGAAAAACCGGGCTAAATGCATAATGCGCTAAGTGTCTCCCAGTCTGTGCGGGCTAACCAGGGACGACACATGCCGCCTAGACTGGAGTTTCGTACCAAAAGACTTCCTTGAAACAGAAACTTCCATAAAGCGAAAAGTGTCGTCTCTGATAAGCCTGTGCGGACTGCAGACGACAATTTACGCACGTGCATTAAGCCTGAATTCCCCAGCGCGCGACTCGTGTTCATGTGATTATTAATATTCGTGAACACGAATTTATGTGACACTATAAAGGTTATGTAATGTGTTTCTTTCCTAAAGGCTATATATATTTAATACTTGTCTTGTCTAAATGAACAGCATATTTTCTCGATGTTTAAAAATGATGCCTTTTTTAAACATCATTCGATTATCACATAGATACATCACCTTCACCAGCAGCAGCATCAATATCATCTAAATCATCATTACTATCACCTTCATCATCTACATGATCTTCATTCTCACCAGCATCTTATGTGAAATGAAGGATATCATCAAAGCAATCAGAAAGATGATCCAGGTTGTTACTGTAATCATCTACATAATCTCTTTAATTATAAGTCTCCTCTTCAATTTCTAATTTTGCTGATACACGTTGACAACTAGGTGTACATCTTTAAGGTGAACCTATTGCGTGTATTTTCAATGACAAACATCGAAAAGCTTTTAAACACTCTTATAAATTATTTTTTAAAAGAAATAAATAAAAAACAGAAAACCCCAATCTGTATTTGCATTTGTAAATTACAGGTGTTTTGGACGGGTTTATTACTTACTTACATCATGAGGAAGGTGTCTCGACGAGTTTAGTGTGTACCTAGTATAATAGTGAAGAGTAAACAAGGCCTCTTAAAATTGAAAGTGGATGTGATTTATTTGACGGAGTAGATAAATATCGGTCTTTGATCCGTGTGCATCCGGATTATTTGTAAGCTCAGGAGAAAGTTAATAAATCACAACGAAGTTGTCAAATTCCACAAGGACATTTAATATAAATGTTTTCAGTACTATAGATATTCTGAGTGAATGTGATCTTCAAGTTCGATTGTTTTCGTGTTGGTTCATTTGCCCACTTAGATGAAAGTGATATTGCTTTTACATGCTGTTCGATAGATTGAACACTGACGGATTACTAAACATTTAACCATTATAGTAAACAAGTTTTTTAATTGACAGTGGTGTTGAAAGAAAATAGTTTACGCTTGAACATACGTTAAAATGCCTTCTCACGCAACAACGGATCCTCATGAACACGCGAAACCGATCCGTCAACCCACCGGAAGTCCACCAAAGGGCAGGTCCGCTCAAAAAGCCAAGCCTTCTATTTCAAATCCCGGATCTTCCAGCAAAAGTAAGGAAAATCGGCGAGGGTCGAAAAGCCAGGAGACAAAACCCGGTGGACAGAATTACACTGTCGAGCAGATTAAAGAACTGAAAGAAACAAATGACGACGAAATTGTGTCCCCAAATGGAGTGGATGGAAAACAGAAGGAATCCAATGAAGAAATAACGAAGGGCGACTCATCCGAAAAAGTTACGGACGATAACGAGGAAAGCGCAGCCAACGACGTTGTTTCCGTCGCAAACAGGCGCACAAGATTCACAAGACCGGAAACCGAGGTCAAGTTCTCTAAACCGGAAACGCCACCACCGAGTCCCAAACCAGAAGTCTTTACGTTGGAGAAATTCAATGACGTCGTCGACAATTTCAGTGACGTTTTCTCGTCCCATAAGTACACGAATATCACGGACGAGTATCCGGTCGAGGATCTTGTGACGTTGGTGAATGACGTCACTGGAAAGATTGAAGAATACAAGCAGCAGACGATTACGTCACAGCGCCACCTGGAGGATCTACGAGGGCGCATGCATGAAGTCAAGAGGCGGATTCAGGAAAACGTGCAGAAGAAATCCAACGCAATTCGAATGGGTAAGTTTAGTCCGAATACTAAATATTCCAACTTTTCATTTTGAGTTTTTTAAGTATGTCTTTATAAATTAGAGTATCATATTCACATATTAAGAAAACTTTCAAACAATTGACAATGATGCTAGCTTTCAAGTTCCTCTTTAAGAAAAACATAAATTAATGACTGAACAAAATAACAGTCCATACATATTTGTAATTTTAACTTATGCAATTATGTAAAATCGATATTCGTTTCTCTTTTTTTAGCAAAATAATAAAATAAACAGAATTACACTCTGAACGTTTCAAAGAATTTTGACAAGAATAGATGATCGATCTCTTGACACGTAGAAACATTTCGACAATTTAAAATTTTGTAATGCTTATCATTAGACCAAAAGGGCTTTTAAATGTAAGCGTGTAAATTGCTTTGATCTACATTATATAATTGATGAACATAATAATTATAAAAGGTTTAGGAAAAGCGTAACTCGGGCATTATATTATCCTCTTGCAATGATCATTCATTTATAATCCGCATTTTTGTTGAATTATATTTATATATGGTTTATTCAAGATACATTAGAAATTACAGTCCATGAGTACACATGTATGTTGAATATATTTATACAAACAAAATGCATGCAAGTGTTCATCAATAAATACTAGTCCATGGCATTATTGATCATATTCAAAATATATTATGTTCTATACAAACATTATTAAAAAATACATATATTTCAACATAATGCTAACGTAAAAAGCGCTATTGACAGCGAGAAGTCAACTTTTCTGACATGTATATTACTTAAAATAATATGTATAGACATTTCTTTGAATAAATGCTTTATGAACATAAATTGCTTAATTTCTGAAAATTGTTTGGTTATCAGATTGCATTGACTCTATACATTTTGGAATATTTGGTCTTTTCCAGTTATATTGCTTTATGATTTTTTTTCTAATATCATTGTATAAGGAACATTCAAACAGAAAATGAAATTCATCCTCCAAGACATTGCAATGTTGACATTTTCTTTCCTTGCATGGTACAGATTCTGGTTTATGCCATCTGCCTGACTCTATTTCAAATCTATGTGAGGATACTTATACCTGGAGGTTTTGGTAATTATTATTTATCATATTCGTTTATAATGAACATTAAACGATTGTTAAATGGACACATATGTTAAGACAACTATTTTTTTTAAACTGTGGGTACGTAGAATACAATTGAATTTGAATCACGTGTTTGATTAAGGCGACTTGTTACTACATGTATGCATAACACATGTAATGGTCGTTTGTCTCCAGATTATTCAATTGTTAAATCAATATTTTGCGACATCCTATTGTTTGTTTAAATAACATAAATCAGTACTCGTGCACTTCAGAATAACGCGTGTATGCTGCGGACAAGGAAAGATTTATACGCTTTTGCATTTCATCTATAAGTGTGTTCGTTACAAATACAATTGGGCCGTGCTCTGTGAAAAGAGATTTTATGCATATGCGTAAAGTGTCGTCCCAGATTAGCCTGTGCAATCCGCACAGGCTAATCAGGGACGACATTTTCCGCTTGAACTGGATTTTTGCTAAGAAGAGACTTTTTGTTAACTAAAAATACCATAAAAGCGAAAAGTGTAGTCTCTGATTAGCCTATGCGGACTGCACAAGCTAATCTGGGACGACACTTTACGCACATGGATTAAACCTCCTTTTCAAAGAGCACGGCCCAATAAATTTGATTGCGAATACTGACGATGCTTATCCAGACCATTTCGAGTATCTTTTCTGGGTAGAACAATCTTTTGATTTATTTCGAGAAAATTAAAACGCTATCCGGTTATGTAATCAACTTGCGACCTTAGGTGGGAGCAAGGCGGACACGTAACAGAAATGCCCATTGCTTAATTGGTCCGCATATTTCTTTGATGATTTGAATCTACATGTATATATTGATCTTCTCATACGCATGACAAATGCGATTTTTATTCGAGAAATATGCTTATTTTTGAAGAGGTGGTGTCCTTAATAATGGTTCGAACAGGTTGTATGGCATTTTCCTAGCCTAAAAGATAGGCTTATACAGCTACGATGCGCGTTCTTGGAAACCAGGTCTTAATACATGTACGTTAAGAACGTCCCACATCCGCAAATTCTAATCTGTAACCTACGGAATCCGGATAGGGCCAAGTTGAGCGTCGCTTGTCGATCTTCGAGGTAGACACACGACATTCTCGCTACATTCTCTCGACGCTCAATACGACGCGCGACAATCATGCGACAATCAATATTTGAGTGTCGCATATCGCGCTGGGTTTTAGGGAAAAAAAATGACAGAAAATCTTGACTGTCGACTGATTTGTCGCGCGTCGTATTGAGCGTCGAGAGAATGTCGCGAGAATGTCGTGTGTCGACCTCGAAGGTCGACACGCGACACTCAACTTGGCCCTATCCGGATTCCGTATTATCTCTCTGCAATAGGTTACAATATACTAAATACTCGTTTCGTGTAGGGCTGTACTCTTTTAAAAAAATTGACTCGAAGGCACGTTTTACACATCAAACTATTGTTCGGGTTTTATCTTTCTGAGATAATGGTAGGGCATAAATAGATGTTCCCTGAAATATGATAAACTTGGAGACTATAGTAAAGCCTTGCACTGAAAACGGTTACATTCCATTAAGAAACGGCCGAAAAAAAAATTGCAAAAACAGTCGATTTTGATTCGTGTCAAGTTCATTCTTGGATTGAACATGACCTATCTTTTTTATTGCATAAATCGATTCCGCTTAGAATGGCCTTTAAGAAAAGGTATGGTTATGGGGGTCTCTATGTGCAAAATGTTGCATTTGTTTTCGCTCAAAAATGCCGCTTTTACATTGAATTATATATAGGGAAACTATTTAGTATATAATGACCAATAAATCAAATACTAAAGTTTACATCATGCATTCGAATCAAGATTACAGTTACGTATGTTGTAAATTCGCACCAAGCGCTTTAGAACAATATGAACTGCAGTTCTTACAAACGAAATATTTTCAGTTATATCAATGTCATTTACTTTCAAACGACGCCCTTGTAAATTGCAACGGAAATGTATTCGAGTTTTGCATGGCTTTACAAACAGCCTTAATGTCTGTTGGTAATTGAAATAAATAGTGAACGCAAACTGAATTCTTGTACAATCGGACGTTCCGTGCCCGGCAACCGCGAGAGCCGTGTTTGTATACTTTCTATTAAATGGATGGTTTCCTATCAAGTGTTTTCGTTCGCCGTTAATGGTTAGCGATGAGAAAAACATTTAAGCACACATTAAATGTTGAACTGTTCGAAACAAGCACTCACTAAGTTAATGGAAACGCCATAAGTTGATATGTTCATTCGTATCGCTATATTTGTTTAACTCATGTGTTTGCTAAATAAGTAATTCATGGTCTCATTTATTTTCTTCGACAATCTTTATCTGCAGTCCTTTTCTATATTCCCTAAGTTTTCGCCTTTTATTTTCCGACATATGTATCGCGCGTTGCTGTCTTATTTTCTTCATGTTCTCCAAAATCTGTATCACACCCTCTTTTCCCTAGTGTTGCTCAATATTTGAAACCTCTGCCCCAAAAAGAATCTGTATCGCGCGCTCCTTTGCTATTTTAATCCCCTTTAATAAAGGAACAAACATTATATCATCAAAAACTATTACTTTAGAATACATCAAATCATGTATACTTTCGAAAACAACATTTGAAACTTACTAAGTGCTTACAGAACGTCCGACGAAATAGTTATGTTGTGATCAAGACTAATTTATTCGTTCCCAAGACTAACTTAGTTGACCTCACAACTTCCTATAATAGTAATTCGTTTCAACGAGTGAGTAGTGTCTTTACTACGATATACTTCATAGTTTTCATGACTAAGTTCGTCATTTCCACCATTTACTATGTCGACTCCATGACACACTTACAAACCCAAGTCTATTACAGAACTTCAGAGGGCTTTCATACGAGTACGTTAGTCATCCATAACATCTGCTAAAAAACTAACGACAATTATTTTGTAAACAATTAGTTGATTGATGTATGCGTTCAAAAACGGATAGTTAACACTATGTTCATGACGATTTATCCTGTTATTACATGTGTAGAATCTTTAAGGTACATCGCAAGGCCGTAATTGTGTTGCGTTTTTAAATGCATGTCGTTGTGCTCTTTTTAATATTTACGGACTGGTGACTTTAAATCGGTTGAACAATGTTTTGCTTGACAGTCTAATAGCCCAACATAAACACTTGCACGTGCGCATGTGATGAGTAGGAAGGTAAGCATGTGGCACTTGTACGAGCGCACGTAATAATACGAAAAAAGTGTATACACTATTCGTGTAAACGGTCATCGGAAATATGGGGGCAGTGGTCTAATGATAGGACGCTAGCTTATGGATCGAGAGGTCCCGGGTTCGAATCCCTTCATGACCAATGGAATTTCCTTGAGCAAGAAATTTATCCCACATCTGCTCCTCTCCACCCAGGTGTATAAATGTGTACATGTGAGGGAAATAAGCCAATGTGCCGTGGCTGCATACTGCGCCAAGATGTTAACGGACGACTTATGACCCAGTGATCAGGGACAACATGTAAAGCGCCGTTGAACGCACATCTCGAGTATGAAAATGGCGCTATATAAATGTGGTATAATATAATAATGTGGTATAATAATAATAATTGAATTTACAGTCTATTGTTTTCACGGTTTTATCGTGAATATACTTGAGAGTAATAATATGTGTGTGTGTGTTTCGAAATTAACACACTGTATTATGTGAGGAACCGGAGTGTGTCGGACCACTCCTACCTATTTTAAGAATTAGACTCACGAAAAGTTATTTTAAGTACCGCTTATATACGCAGTTGTTTACAGATGTCAATAACCGTTGAGGCTTTGAGGCAGGCAGTCCTCTGTTTTTTAATCTGAAACGTTTTAAATCACTTAAGTTCGGCTTTGTCTGAAACCAATCAACCCCAGGTATATCAATAACCTATAGGTCAGCTATGTTGTGGCCTCCGGTAATTGATTTCTGTGCCCACAATTAACGGTAGGCGTCGCGTTTCACCCACTTTCAAAGTCGACATGTACAAAACAGAGAAATTGAATTCTAGATGTTTATCTTTTATTATTGCATATGACAATGTTGGATAGTCGATTCAAAGAACTTACTGTTTGCTAGGCTATACTTGGTTACAACAACACCGTTGTTATTATTAAATAATAATTGTCACCAAATTGTTAAATATTTGAACATGTACTTAAAATGCTAAAGAAATATGTAATTTAATGAGAAAGCGAGATTCACAATCACAAATACGCAGTTAACTTGTTTACAGACTTTATCCGTTGTATTTGTAAATCTCATATCAAATATTAGTATTACATTCCCACGCGAGTTGACACGATTTACATACTGTGTTGTAGATGAATGACAACAAAAGTAAAAGTGTGTGTTTAGCCCGTCTCTACCATTTGCCGATTAATTAAACAGTAACAAATGATGTATATATTAATTACGTGAATGCTTCATAAAAAATCAGCATTCTTTCTGTTCATATCTATTCAATACCAAACATATGTATTCAAACACCGCTTGATGAATGCACATGGATATATAAAATGTTTTCTGGTGCTGCTGCTGCTGATGATGATGATGATTGTGATGATGATGATGATGATGATGGTTACAATGGTCAAACACAAACGTATTCAAATCGATCGATGTACTTTAAAACCTCTGATCGTATATAAGGTATGTAATATTTCAATCAGACTTTGCATTATTTAGCAATGCAAATTGCCGAATTTTAAAGTAAAAGCGTACTTTTTATGACGGGCGTATTTACACGCCATTTAATACAATCAAATAATCTTTTGGAAACATTAGTTCTGGTTTCATGTTCAAAGAAGGCGATATCAAACTATCAACGATAAATATAGTTATTGGTAGAAAGCCATGTGGTGATAAATCCTATTAGACCTTTATGGTGATTGGATATAATATATGTCTAAGATTTCACACGACTCATGGACTATGAAATGGCCCCTCTGTGGCAAAACACAACGGTCCAACTCAGAAGTTTAATTAAACACATTCGTGAGCGAAAAATGCTGAAAGGACTACCAATAAATAAATCACAAATTTAAGGCATCAATCCGTTAATAAATCAAATTAAATACATTTGCAATATTTGAAAGAAAAGTATACCAATTATCAGTAAATTATATAGACAGAAAATGAATCACTCACTCGGTCGGTCGATTAATCATAAGCAAATTTGTCCATATGAACCAGTCAGTCGCGGGTTCTCCCTTTGAAAAACACCTTAATATGTAAGTATGTATGTCGGTCAATCGGTCGGTCAGGCAGGAGAGAGGGAGGTTGGGACGTTTTTTAGTAAAAGGAAAAATCAAATTACATTGAATGTTTTTAATGTTTTAATTTGTATTTACTTAATAAGGTTTAGTTTACAATAATTGCATTAGTAAAACAGTATTTGCCTTTAAAGATCAGGTGATGAGGTTTACAATATTCAGTGTATGCTCGACCACACCGTGTTGCCATGAGCTGCGCTGTTTGCGCTTACAGAATGTCTTTATCTGTCTATAAACTATTGATATGTCCGTTGTGGTCGCTTGTGCTTACAGAACACCATAATCCGTTCTCTAACCCATGGTAATGTCGTAAACAGTCCACTCCACCCGAAACCGTATCAAGTAGGAATATGTAATGATAAAAATAGTCCACGTGTTAATATTTCGAGTGCTGTTGAAGTAGTGCTAGATGGTGAACGATCTTAAGACTGGTATCTGGTTTTTAGTTTGGTAAAACTGTCATTATTTGAGCCTCGTGCTGGGAAAACTGGACTTTATGCATTTGCGTAAAATGTCATCCCAGAATAACATGTGCAGTACACACAGGCTGATCAGGGACGACACTTTCCGCATGCATGATATTATCATTTAATGGAAGTATCAAAAATCCAGTTTAGGGGAAAAGAGTCGTCCCTGATTAGTATGTGCGGATCGCACAGGCTAATCGGGGACGACAGTTTATGTACATACATTGAGCCCAGCTTTACAAGAGCATGTCTCAATTTAAACTTACTTCAAAGCGTTTATTTTTCCTGTGGGAAAAATATTACCTAGTCCAGAGATTATTCCATTTAAGCTAAATCGTACTTTCAAACAATACTAGCGAATAAATACAATACAATACAATAAAACCGAACAGAGGTCAATCGTGGCATATATGCTCGGGAGCTAACAAGTTGGTGAAAAGTCATGATTTCCTACACAAAACAATTTGTTATGTGTGTGCTGTTGTATTTTCTCGCCATATAACAACGTATTCAAGTCATATTAAATGCGTTCTGTCAACCTATTCATACTTGTAGAAATCGTCTAAGCGGTGATACCAAAGACTTCTTAATCCAGATCAAACGTGCATAATACCAAACACTCACATCTGAAATGTTATATGTACTATACCAATATCCACAATTAAATTAACGTATACCGAACATAACGTCCTTACAATCACCGAAAGTTACAGAATTACTGTATATCGTTTATCACAGTTTTATGATCATGGTAAAGAAAGTACTCTTTTATATGCCAGATACTGTATTAAGTCATAAATTCTTACATAGCAGCAAGCTAGAAAAAATATTCTGGAAGAAAACATGAGCGAAGAAATAGGTGCAATAAAACACGTTAATAAGTATATATATTACAACTTTCCCATGTCTTCATTCCATTATAAACGTTAACTGCTGCACAATTTCGTTTGAAATAACTTTTTAATATACTTTTTATGTGGACCCAATTAAATTTAATAAATGTGTCTTGTTCTGTGAAAGCTGGACATAATGCATGTGCGTAAAGTGTCGTCCCAGATTAACCTGTGCAGTCCGCACAGGCTAATCAGGGACGACACTTTCCGCTTAAATGGTATTTTCCGTTTAAAGGAAGTCCCTCTTTACCGAAAATCTAGTTTAAGCGGAAAGTGTCGTCCCTGATTAGCCTGTGCGGACTGCACAGGCTAATCTGGGACGACACTTTACGCACATGCATTATGCCCAGTTTTTACAGAACACGACACTAATGTGTGTGTGTATGTGTGTTGCATCCGAGTGAGCCTCGCTCGTGGAAAACTGGGCGTAATGCACATTCGTAAAGTGTAGTTTCAGATATTTTAAATAATAAAAAAACAACAGCGGCAAGTGCTTACCTTGATAAGCATGTGTGAACTTCCCAGGCTAAGGTAAGACTATATTTTACGCACATTTATTAAGCTCCGTTTTTACAGAGCGGGGCTCAGATTGATAAGTCGCCAGTCTTCGTTTTAGAAATATTCGATGTCACGAGTTAATTGAAGACCTGAAGTGTATAACTACTTGAAAATATTGAAATATAAGGGGTTAAAGAATATTGAACAAACGGTCCAAATGTTTGCATTTTCCATCCACTCAACAGACACTAGCTTTTCAGGAAATTTACTTTTAAGGTCGTGTGGTGTTTCGGTATACTTAATTTAATCAATTTTTCAATCAAACTGTGTCATCGTCAAAGAGATTTTAATTGGTTTTTAATGGTCTGTTGAAATATTTTTATTGAACAAAATATTTACGTACCGTTTTCTCGGATTAATACAATTTTTATCTTTTCATAAGTAGATTGCCACAAAAAGAAAACTGCTCACACATGAAATAGCGATGAAACGGCGGATGTCTTCGCTTTTATTCACTCCCCTAGTGAACTCAATATTTATTGAAAAGTCAACTCTTCAAAAGATACGTAACATTTTAATGAAATTCAAGCTTTTGTGTATGGATTTGTAAAGTTTCTATCTTTTTTTGAATGTGTGTGGTTTATATAAAACGCTACTGAATAGGGCGTGTGTCTTTTGATGTTGGATGCTTGCTGATTTCAGTGGATATACCACAGTGCGTACGTAAGTAAATACAACGATAAATAGGATTCGCTTGTTCGTAGTTTATTGACAAATAAACAACGATTTGGAGTTCTGAAAAGCGTGAATTTACCAATTTATGCCTAATGGACTCGTCCATCCTTCTAAATTATATCAATTTATTTCCAAAATAAGGGATGTCTAGTATAATTATTTCTATAATTAGAATATTTCTTACAGAAATTCCTCTAAGCAAACAGCGCAGACCCAGATGAGACACCGCATCATGCGGCGTCTCATCTGGGTCTACGCTGTTTTCCAATGCCTTTTTTCTAGACGCTAGGCATAAATGGGTTAAACAACAATGTCGGCCTTGACACACGGGACGAACATAATGGTTTATTTCTATTCGAAAAACATTATTATTGTTTAGTTGAAATATGAAGTATGTTTTTCAATTCTTCTTTCTAGTTTCAGACCTTTTTGCATTTCTTATTCGGTAATTTAATAATGATTTCTGCCAACAGAAAATCAATGTTACACCGACATTGATTACAATTTTGAATATAGTGAAATATTTATTGTTTTAAGGCATAAAGTAACAATACCAATTTTAAAACGAATGAGAATGCAATCATTAAAAACAAACATGAATAGCCGCGTTCTTTGAAAACGAGGCTTAATGCATATGCGTACAGTGTCGTCCAAAATTAGACTGTGCAGTCCACACAAGCTTATCATGACGACAATTTCCGCTTGAAGGAAGTCTCTTTTTTAAATAAGTACCTTAAAACATGCATGAACAAAATGAAACTCCATAGAATTCTTTTTTCGTTCAAAACAAGAAGAAGACCAAACAAGTTCCGTTTTTATACTTTGCCGTTGCAAGTCACGCGACTCAAATACCGCGGGATTATCCTAACACAAAATGACGTGGATTTCGCCGATGGCCGTTACTGTTGGTGACGAAACAGTTATTTAGAGTTTTGTTTAGAAAGTAGTTTGACACAAGTAAGCTATACAGGTATAAAAATTATCGATCTATCTTATTTTGCTTATAGTTTAGAGTTTATAGTGAATGTCGATCAACTTCTGCTGGTGCTGCTGCTGTTGTTGTTGCTACTGCTGCTGCTAATTAATATAAAAATACTATTTTTTATGTTTTGCTGTTGCTCCTGCTGCTTATATAACAACAGCTGCTACAAATACGACTACTTCCTTCTACAAGCACAACAACAACAACAACAACAACAAATATTGCTTCTTCTTCCACCACTATTACTTATAGTAGTTGTACTACTTTTACCAATTACTACTACTACAACAACCATCATCATCATAACCACCACCACCACCACCACCACCACCACCACCACCACCACCACCACCACCACCACCACCACCACCACCACCACCACCACCACCACCACCACCACCACCACCACCACCACCACCACCACCACCACCACCGCCGCCACCGCCGCCGCCGCCGCCACCGCCACCGCCACCACCACCACCACCACCACCACCATCACTACCACCACAACCACCACCACCACCACCACCACCACCACCACCACCACCATCACCACCACCACCACTACCACCACCACTGCCACTTCAAATCTCAAGCAACAATACTATTAAACGTTTAAACTGAAAGTCAGAAAATGGTCAACACATTTGAGTAACGAGGTTGGTTCTAACAACGTCGTAAGTTTAATAAACGTTTATCTTAATCCAAATGTCATTGAACTCAACACAAATTATTGACTTTGGAAGCAATTCGATTGTTTAAATTTCTTACCATGCATCACAACTATATATCATAGTCACAAAACAAACATTGATTTTGTAAGTTGTACGTTTGACCGATAAGGCCATGTTTATTTCACAAGATGTTCACAACAAGGCGATTCGAAAGTGATTTATATCTGTCAACATTGAAACGCAGTACGTGACGTAAGAGTGCGTTAGCGTCAATAAACAAGTCGATTATAGATAAGAGCCTTGTTGTGGCTATATATTCCCTACTTTTTGCAATAAACAACCTAGACTTAAAAGCTTTCGAAACTTAAACGTTGTGCATATCTATACCATTTGCAATATTTTGTATTGCACATAAATTTTGAACAAACGATTTTTGTTATAGTTTGGGTGTGAGTGAATACGGATATAGTGTTTGAACAAACTTTTTTCCCAATATTATTAATTGGGTTACCCAAAAACTTATTTAATTCGGTTCAGAAAAATTAACTACTTATAATTGGTGCACTGCATTTTAAATTGCTTAACGTTAAATATTGCAACACAAATATTGAAAGGACATTTTTTAATCAATAAGTTGTACTAGACTTCATAGTTTCTCCATAAATGTTGCAATTACCGCTTAACAACATGGTCGTGCATCCGGCACCGAGACATCGAAAAATAAGCATGGGATACCACTATTGTAAGCATCATTTATTGTTGTGAGTGGCTTTCATTTACAGCTTCTTGTTTGATGATATGTTCAATATTTTTTTGCTTTTTGTACATTGTTTTGTTTTCATTGTATGTAAACCTTTATCGGGACTACTTTCCAATTGTTATGTTTTTCTTTCTACATCTGTTTTTCTATCGTTTTTTGCTTCTTCTTCGTTGTTATTTGTAATAGAAAGAATATTTGATAGGTTGTTTATTTACAGTTTTGTGTGGCGATGGTAGTTGCTTTGCCCTGTCACATTGTTTACCTCGTTTTGCTACCAATTGTTTGCATTCCCGTTTTTTTTAATACGGAAAAAATGCAAATAGTGCCGTAGGTTACCGAAGACCCCGAACTATATCCGCACATTCTAATGCTCATATAATTTATTTTTCCGCTTCAGACGACGACTCGCACGTGAGCATAGAGGAGAAGGAGTTACGAGAGAAGCTTGCTCGGTTGAATGCACAGGTGGCCCAGGCGAACGCGGAACTCGCCGAGGCTCTCCGATTATCTGCGGAAACCGAGAGCAGCGCCGTTGAAGCTCAATTGGCGGCCGAACGCGCCAAACAGGAAGCGAGAAATATCCAAGAGGAGATAGAGTTTCGAACAAAGGTGTGTGTTTAAAAATAAGTACTGCGCGCCTGAACAGTTAAGCTCGATTGGATCAAAAGCGTTAAGCTTTTTAACACAAACTCGCCTCCGTTTCTTGGGTAGATCAAATGTGTGCCTTGTGATTTGTTTCGATATCATAATTATATGCTATAAGAACTAAAGATGGGACACACTTTAGTCAATTTCTTCAACACTCTCAAAATCATCATCTCCATTTACATTTGGTACAGTAACACAACTTAACACGTCTTTAACCCATTCATGCCTAGCGTCCTGAAAAAAGGACATTGCAAACAGCGTATACCCAGATGAGACGCCGCATAATGCGGCGTCTCATCTGGGTCTGCGCTGTTTGCTGAAAGAAATTTCTGTAAGAAATATTCTAAATATAGAAATAAATATACTAGACATCCCTAATTTTGGAAATAAATTGATCCAACTAAGAAGGATGGAAGAGTCCACTGGGCATAAATGGGTTAATCTCGTTAATTACCCGTAACGTTCTGTATTGCTTTGTATTTTCTCACATCTTCCAATAAGGAGGAAAGGAGGCACTAGAAATTCAACACTACCTTAACCCTTTGCATGCTGGGAATTTTGTCGTCTGATAAAATGTCGTCTGCAGAATTTCTAAAATTAGCATTTTCTTCTATTTTTTTCAAAGAATACTATCAGAAAAGCAAACAGCTTGGATCCTGATGAGACGCCACGTTCTGTGGCGTCTCATCTGGATCCAAACTGTTTGCAAAGGCCTTTAAAATTCGGTTCCCGCACTGAAAGGGTTAAACACAATAACCTTATACATACATTTATTTTCATACATGTTCTATTTCCTCCAAGGTCGAGGAAAGGAGGAAGGAGACAGATAAGAAGAGGCAGGAGGAAGAGCGCCTCAAGATGGAGCAGCGCCGCCTACAGGAGGAAGAAGAACAACGTCGGAAGGAGGAGGAGTGGAGGCGACGGGAGCACGGCAGCGACAAGCCGCCCGTCTGGGAGGCATGGCCAATGTTCGAGTAT
The DNA here is from genome assembly GCF_020536995.1 of Dreissena polymorpha. Taxonomy (NCBI): domain Eukaryota; kingdom Metazoa; phylum Mollusca; class Bivalvia; order Myida; family Dreissenidae; genus Dreissena; species Dreissena polymorpha. Next base: position 57,321,997 of record NC_068356.1, on the reverse strand, counting down.
GTTTCGTGTCGGATGTCATAGCAGCAATTCTATGATAAAGTCGGATTTTCCAGAATCAGATTTCCCACATGTTGCTGATTATGATTTTTGCTATACTATAATGAAGACCTATTTTTTACTTTGTAATATGTTATCAGTGGATATCCATTTAAAAGATTTGCCAGAACAATTATTAAAGCAGTATAGCGTATTTATTTTTACCAAGTACGAATACAATTCACTTATTTTTAATGCAGATTCTCGTTATCTGTTTGTCTTCTTATTCTTTAAAGTAATCATGATTTTTACTTACATAGGTACATGGTAGAGAACGGAGCTGAGCTCGGGTGTGTTGTCAGAGGTCAGCCGAACAAGTTCAACAAAAATGACGTCACTGTGACGTCACAGGATCAGCTTGAGCATCCGGTCCCGTTCGGCGAGAACGAAGAGCTGGTCAGCTACATTTTACTGCTGCAGGGGCACGATGACAAGGCGATTTTAAAGGTTGTTATCATCTTAGACCATGTTCATTATTGTCAAAGGGCAAATCTTATGTTTGGTCATATTTTTATTAGAAAACATGTCGTCTTGAAGGTAAGATTTTTTTTAAATGTTAAATGCCAACGAGAAATTGTTGTTGCCGTTCTTTCGTTAGATATAACTCGATAATATTTGATGCGCGTCATGTATTCACCCTCAAAAGCAACGATACGCACCTTTAATTTAGCTTAGATCAAATTAATTTATCATTGCAAAATACATATAAATCAACAGCATGCTTACACATTTGCAAATTCAAACACGGTAAAGTTTGTCCTCAACCACACATGTCTGTAAGATGTGGCAAACTTGGACAAATCTAATGCTTTTTCACTTGCTAAGGTTTTACCATACGGTCTGTTTATTGCGGACAATATTAAACGAGACGTAAACGGCCACCGGAAAAACTTTGCGAAACCGAAATTTCGCAAACTTAAGTACCCTTTTTCTTGAAGGTTTGCTTATTTGTGATAAAGTATAAGATACAAGTCTAACTTGTGATTAATAATTGGTTATTTTTGCTTGTTAAATGCGTTTTCTTCACTATGAACTTTATTTGCAAAGTTGGGGTTCCCATGGGATTTTTGTATTTTCCCATGGGATTTTTCATTATCCCATGGGAATTTTGGTTTCTCCCATGGGATTTTTCTCCAGCTTTTTTTATGGGAGAAAAAATCCCATGGGATTTTCAAAAACATAAAACACGTTCGTTTGTGCTTAGTTATCGATTTTAAGCATTGTTAAAGCATTTGTGCTTATTTTCGTTCAATTTACTTTGATAGAAAAAAAATCCCATTTTTTTATGGGAAAAAAAAATCCCATGGGATTTTTTTCTGATTTTTAGAGATTTATTCATGTAACCTTCAGAAACACTACCTTTTAACAAATGATGAGCATTTCTCGCGATTTCAACGCGTTAAATCGTGTTAAAAAAAAAAAAAAAATCCCATGGGATTTTTTCCCATGGGATTTTATTGTCCCATGGGATTTTTTTTCCCATGGGATTTTTGTTCCAATGGGATTTTTTTAAAGGTATAAGTTTCTAAAAGCTATATAATAATAATAATAATAATAATAATAATAATCATAATAATAATAATAATAATAATAATAATAATCGTGCTCAATATGATGAATTTGTACTTTTAATTGACTAACATTTTTATTCGAGCCGATCGTCGAGTCCGAATGGTGAGTATAAGAGCAATTTACCAGTACAAATAAATCTCACTTGTGTAGAGAACGCTACCGTACTATAAAATAATCTTGATAATAAGTCATATCATTTCTCGACAGAAAATGAAAACAGTATCCATATTGATGTCAGCAATGTCCCCTGCTATGATAAATATTGAAAAAATGAAAAACCTTGACAATAATTCCGTGTCGAATACGCATTAGATTATAGCAATCAAATTCATATAAGCATTGATAAGATAATATGCGAAAATGGGTCTTATGTCAAATACGGCCAGCGTAGCTCCATTCCATAATGTCCGGTATTAAGTCACGTCAAGTTTCGTGGTCGAATTATAGCATAATAATCATTTTCACATTACGCGAATCATATGAGTTTCCCTACATATATTGTGTTAAAATTTATGTTACACTAATGTGCGATGAGGAAAAGGGGATTTCGGTAATTCTACATTCGCCCGCCTAGTACCGAAATCCCCATATTTACGCCTTAAAGGGTCAATAGGTCATCGGTATGAATGGTTTTTTCGACTTCACATGAATGTTAAGGTGCAAAAAAATGATATTAATTTTAATTATTAAGCACTCTTGACAGCATTAAGTTGCCTCTCAGTGGGGATTTCGGTAATTCTACACTAGAACTTAAACGCGCGCCGGTACCGAAATCCTGCTGTACAAACCTTCAAGTGTCAACAAAATTATTATAATGTTTTTTTTCATTAGCAACCAGTGACATGTATTATCTCCCATTCGGTTACTTCTTTTGGAAAATAATTAGCGGGGATTTCGGTACTGCTACATTCGTACGCCCAGAGCCGAAATCACCCATGTTTACGCCAATCCCCATATTACGCCTTAAAGGGTCTATATGTCATTATGTTTGGGTTTTGGCTTTGCATTAATGTTGATTTGTACACAATCATATTAGTGTTAATCATTTAAACACTCTTATCAGAATAGTTTTTCCATTATTAAATAGTTTATTAATGTGAAAAATGTGTAAACGAATGTAAAAAAGGTAAAATGTACATTTAAAAACATTGGTTACACAAAAGTATATGTAAATATAACATGACATAGTAATAATAAGTCTTCAGAAAGTATTTTCCAAACAAATCTGATGAAACAAATGCTATCGTACTACCTTATTTACAATATGCTATACACTTTTGCAATTTAGTTATCAATGTTTAATCAAAGCATAAATCAGCATATGTTGCCTCTTAGCGGGGATTTCGGTAATTCTTAACAAGCACATAAACCCGCGCCGGTACCGAAATCCCCGCTGTACAAACCTTCAAGTGTAAAACAAATACTGATTTAGGTTTAAATAAAGGGAACAATAGTATTTTTGGCCACCAAAAAGCACTTCCGCGTCAACAAAAAGATTGAAATTATGTCAGAAACCCAGCTTTTCATTGTATATATTGCAATACACCATCGGCCGCCGAGAGCGGAATACTGAATACAAAAATAAACACTGCCTTTTTACAAATATGTCAAGCACGTACACTTAACAAAAAAATCGATATATCTTTATGTAATGTAGAAAAGTAAAGCGCTTTATATATAACAATGTTTTATAATGTCTCTCTGGTTGAGAAAAAAAAACTAAACAAAACCATGTAGAACATATAATATGTTTTCATAATTAAAAAAAATATTTAATGATGCACGTGATGTTTTATAATTGATATAAGTTCACGTGTCATTGAACGAGTTAAGGGAGAAATGCGAATTAAATTACACATAATTAAAAACTGATACTATACTGTCAGCTTGATTTATAAATTGTGTTCCATCGCGCCAATATATTCATTGTTCCATGAAATTGTGTATAAAAGCAAAACGATTGAAATTATGTCAGAAATCCTGCTTTTCACATGAAATGATCTTAAACACTTTATTTATTCCAATCAGGTAAATAACAAATACAATAATAGGGGAAGTCTATACTGTGTATTAGAAACTTGTTGTGGTGATGCCTATCTTATCCGCTCAATACACATCCACCTGGCTACTGTACAGAAAAAATTAGATTTACTTCCAAAATAACTGATTTCATTAATTGCTAACTTGTTGTCTACATTTTAAATTAACAACGATAATGGATCAACATCACCGTTGCACAATTATTAAGTTCACAGTAATCTGTACTTTAAATAGAGGAAGACTAATTAAAGACGGTGCTAATAAAGAACAAAGCGTGAATGTGGATATTAAGAAATTAGATCCTTTTTTGCATGACACTGGCAGTATATCATTTTATCTTATATAAATAAGCCACATTTAAGACATGGATAAAATTAAAATAAGACACATTTGCATCTTTCATTTCTTGAAAAAAAATAAGCACGCAGTCACATATAAATAAGATACATTGAAGACACAGAAAAAAATAAATAAGACACATTTGCATCTTTCACTAAATTTTCTTTAAAAAACATGTGAAACTGAAAAAAAACATTTATTACTGACACATTATTCTAAAAGTCGACTGACAACTTAAGTTCAAAGAGGGATTTACAATTAAATAAGATCCATTTTCGCATGATGCTGGTTGTAGAGCAAGCAATACATTTCTTACTGACACATTATTCTAAAAGTCGACAGGCAACATAAATTCAAAGAGGGAACCACAATTAAATAAGATCAATTTTCGCATGATACTGGTTGCATAGCAAGTAGTCACATATTAATTACAGCTTGCATTAGTTGCAATAATTTTGTTAAGTGCGCGTGCTTCTGAACGTTGCGTTAAGCGAGAGTGTTGTCATTTTGTTAGTTTTATATTTTGGTATTATGTATGATTATTGCTTGTTTTGAATTTGAAATAAACGCTTTCTGGCAAATAAGCATCGTCTTAATTTTAATACAAATAATGAACATTTGACATACAAAATGTCCAATAACATACCGGCAATAACATTATATATATGTTAATTTCTGTGCATGTTTATACCGAAATTATAGCCGACATCGGCAGTTAGGGAAATTTAGTGACACACTTTAACACATCAAACATGCATGATAGTTCTTTTTTCATATGATATTCCCCTGGTTGCTTACCGGTGTATTGGTGCAGTTGATAACCCCGCCGGGACTACAGTAGGGTGCTAATACACACGTGTATCGTGTTCAATACAATCGTCTTAATTTTAATACAAATAATGAACATTTGACATACAAAATGTCCAATAACATATCGGCATTAACATTATATATATGTTAATTTCTTTGCATGTTTATACCGAAATTATAGCCGACATCGGCAGTTAGGGAAATTTTGTGACACACTTTAACAAATCAAACATGCATGATAGTTCTTTTTTCATATGATATTCCCCTGGTTGCTTACCGGTGTATTGGTGCAGTTGATAACCCCGCCGG
>NC_068356.1:57299391-57311891 GCF_020536995.1 Dreissena polymorpha | reverse complement strand
CAAGTACGCAAATGTAATGGTCGATTGCCCTTAGGCATGATTCTGTTTTATTACTTTAATCCGGTTGTAAAAATGCATGACCGAAGGGTCATCAGATAAGCAAAAACAGGGCCAAAATCTGATAAAATAGCGCTGTTTAACTGACTGTACGAAAATCCGTATGTCCGAAAATTTAGAATCATGAAAACATAAATATTTTGGCTTAAAAGGAAATGTAAGAAAATTTAGAATGTAAGAGAAAATACGGTGGTTTTATGGTGTTTAAATCGATTAGAAATAGCAAAACCTAAAGACATTATCTCAAGTGTGATTTTCAAAAGATTTTATATGAATGTACACACACGGTAAAACTAGTCTATTAAAATGCAATACCTTCATTGGGTTCTCATGTTTTAAATATTTATTAAACATAGGTATTTGTGAACACTTGTTGTTATATAATATTGAAATGAACACGCATACTGAACATAAAATCATTAGCATAACGGCTAAGTTGGTTTTTACTAAGATTGCAATAGCGTTTATTTTATTATTATGAATCTTATGAGGATAATTTTGAAAGTATGACACAGAGTATCTGAAGAAGATATATACATAATCACATATGTTGTTGTTGTTGTGGTTATTGTTTCAATATTTTTATGAGTATCATACATTCAATGACGAATAGCTATTACTTTGTCATACAAACACCATAATTATTATTGGATTGCGGAGATTAAACAAATCGATTCCCTAGTAACTGATATAACTGATACATTTTTTTGAGCGACAATTTGAAACTAAATCTATTATTATTTAAATTTGATTATTTTAATTGCAGACTTTTTTTATTAACCCCAATTAATTTAAACGCAACGTTTCTTTTATTTAAATCGCTGAGTGCGAAGGATCAAGCTACTTTTTAATTAATTGACAGTAATCTTTAATGTATGTCATAATATAAATTGAAATCAATCTTAATTAAAGCTTGAGTGGTTGGTTTGTAATAAGTTTTGTAAATGTTGCTGTAGGATTAGTATGCACAATAAATACTAACGCTCTGGCATATTGTGATGGTGATATGATTATATATTGCACAATGAATATGTGATGATGTTCTTATGATAATATTGAGGCTATAATTAGTTTTTGAATTAAGCTAGCTAATTTCAAATAAGATACAAACACATCCCAATCCTAAAATTATCAGTAAGTTATAGTATTGTTTGCCTCTAGGCGCATAATTAATTGAAGGCCTAGTTTATCTGTTAATCCTCGCCCCATGTGGTGTCCCAGTGGGTACACTGATATTAATACACGATGTATTGGTCCACAATTAAATCTCTTATAAAAACATGTCTCTCAGGTGACTGAAAAATGGCTGTGTAGATACAACAAATACTACTACAACGGAGACTAAGATAACACATGTTACAATTAATTTGTCTTCCTTGCGTTCTTCTTATACGACAAACACTTTTAAAACAAAAAAGCAAAAAAGCCGCTACTGCTACTGCTTCGGCTACTCTTACTGCTACTGCTACTTCTACTGCTGCCGCTGCCGCTGCCGCTGCCACTGCCACTGCCACTGCCACTGCCGCTACCACTGCCGCTGCCACTGCCACTGCCGCTGCCACTGCCGCTGCCATTGCTGCTGCTGCTGCTGCTAGTGCTACTGCTACTGCTACTGCTACTGCCACTGCTACTGCCACTGCCACTGCCGCTGCCGCTGCCACTGCCGCTGCTGCTGCTGCTACTGATAGTGCTACTGCTACTGCTGCTGCTGCTGCTGCTGCTTCTGCTGCTGTTGCTACTGCTACTGTTACTGCTACTGATACGGCTACTGCTACTTCTACTGCTACTTCTACTGCTACTGCTAGTGCTACTGCTACTGATTCTGCTACTGCTACTGCTGCTGCTGCTGCTGCTACTGCTGCTGCTGCTGCTGCTACTGCTACTAATGATAATAATTCTCCTTCTACTTCTCTTTCTTCTATTGCTAGCGATGCTTCATAATTTATTTTTAAATGTATCATTTTGTTAAAACAGGAAAGAACTGTTATATATATTTTCTTAAAGGTGTAAAGAATCTAAACTTTTCTGCGATTAAAGTTTTATTTAACTGATTAGTATAGGCCACATAACAGACGCTATTGTACTGATTTGTACTAAACAACATTTTGTCATAATCAACAGTTTTAACATGCCGCAGTTTCCTTGGAAGTTAACCTTTGATTGGAGTTTATGTATAAAACATTAACAAGGTATTTGTTGACAGTTTGTCCTGTCACAATTATATATTAGTTGAGCCAAACGTGTGATAAAGATCCCTTTTGGGGTGGCGATAAATACTATTTATATTGTTCAACAGGGGGAGACTGAGAAAACATATGTTACAATTAATTTGTCTACTTTGCCTGCTTCTTCTTTATATATTTTTCTTGCTAATCGTTTAAGTTTAGTTTTAGTTAAGTAGGTATATCAATTTACATTTTTTGATAGATATTTATTTGGATAGTAATAGTATGTTTTATTTGACTTGACATCATTGAACCGGTTTATTTATTGATAAGATCGGGATCTCCACAGGTTGTTTAATCTCGATTGTTAGGTGGGGAGAAGGGTCCGAAAGATAATGTTGTTGTCGGCTTACGAATCACATTTCACAAGTTTTAGACAAATATGCATACGTTATAAACCTAATTTAAGTATTACATAGATAATAACTTATCTTTATTTTGATGAACTACGTTTAAGGTATAACACTATAATTATCTATGTGTTGTGTGCCGCATACATACCATCTTGCTTTTTTAAATTTGATCACAACGGTCCGAAGTCATAAACATTCATTATGCATGGTTGCTAAAGCACAGTGTATACTAACTAACCTATGTTTATTGTTGTTTGCTAGGGTTATTATTATTTTTATTTTTTTTATTTGGGGGGGGGGGGGGGAGGGCTTTTATAGAAGATTTCAACTAGTTCCTTCAATTAACGAAAAAAAATATTGGTATAGGAAATATAAAAGAGTAATAGACAGCTTCATTCATGCTGTTCTATTATGGTGTTTTAACGCATATAATTATGTATGGTTGATGAAGCACATTGTATGCTACCGATGTTTATTGTTGTTTGATGATGATGTTAAGTTGGTGTTGCTGTTGTTGTTAATGATGATGATGAGGAGGAGAAGGAAGAAGAAGAAGAAGAAGAAGATGATGATGATTGATGGTTGGTGGTGGTAGTAGTGACGACGACGACGATGATGATGATTTTGATTATGATAATGAGATTTGAATTAAATTAATGCGCAAAGATTTTTCTTTTTAGCGGCCAAGTGCATATATCTGCGCTCGGCCGCTGTAAGGGTTATGTAATATTTGCAATCTACATAGGAGTCAATAGCAGATACCAAGCACCATATGCTTATGAGAAACAAAAGCAAAATATTGGCAATCGCTGAAATCTCGAATATGACTTAATCATTTTATTAAAATGAAAACCGGTAACTATTTTAAACGGTTATTATATTGCAACAACTTAGCGTTGTTTTATCCAAAAGACCATTGTTATAATTACAGGGACGTCAATAGGCCAAACTATTCAGGAAATATGATTTGAGTCGTCAAGGATAGATTTTGAGATCAATGTACGTCCGATGAGATTTAAAGGGAGTTGGAGGCGTAGGGGACAGATTCGTTCGAGTACGCGATCATTTGAGAACAAATAATGTTGAAGCTTTATCGGAATTCCGGAAATTTGCGATCGGTACCGATTTTTCCTGGTTCTTTTTTATTGATTCTGATAAGTTAGCGGCCGGCACGGACATGAATATTAACTGACGAAAACCTCTTCGCTACTTTCCGAAAATCTTCGACATGTTGCAAATATCCGTAATATTCCGCATTGTACTCACCAGAAATTGCAACTAGAAAGACTACAATAAATCAATTAGCTACGGCTCGGGCGGGGATTTACCTTTTATCCCTGTAAGGGACCTAATGCCCCAGACTACCGGCTATTTTTTCCGAATTCGAACTTGATACACTTGATATCCCTGAATTAAATATTTATATCCGCAATTTTGATCTCTAGAGTGCTGACTGTGTAGTATTGTATTTGACTGGAATGACTGTCGATTATGTGTTTTTAAGATTAAAACAAGCTTACGAAGAACTTTGTGTTTGCTTTTTTGTACGCTTTCTTTTTAAAATGTATTGTCCGCCACGGACGCAACAATTGACAAAATGGTACCAGATTGTGGTCTCTTTAAAGTGCTATGTTTTTACTGCCGTGATATCTTTAAAAAACTACACATTATTGATCGTGGACGTTTTATACTCTATTGAATTTGTTTCCCCAAAATATGCTCTTCTATTAGTAGATGTTAGGTGACGATGTTCTAATTATAGATCTTACACGGCCAAGAAACACTAGATAGGTCTTTGCAAAGAAGCTGTTGGATATCGTGAATGCGTTCAATGTGGCCTGTTTATTTCAGAAAGCTATGTGCAATGTTTTATGGGGATTTCTATCAAATTGCCAATTGCAAAATTTGATTTAATTCATTCGGACCTACAAGCGGGAAACTTCTTCATTAAAATTCAATGGGCTTTTAAGAAGTTCGTTGAAAGGCCAAATTTGACGTTAAACAGCAAACGCCGAAAAAAATTGCTACTCAGTCTTATTATCACTTTTTTGTAAGATTTGACCAGTAGACGTTCTTCAGTGAAATTAAGCAAACACACAGTGCCGACAAATATGGAAGGGTATTTAGGTAAAAATTACATCCTTCTTTGTGACTGTGTCATGATTCTTGATGGTACTTTCAATTAGTATGTAGACACCTTTTCATGCTTGATGACACTTACATCTTGCCTGATGTCCAATGTCTATTTACATTCTGCTTAATGGTATCATGCATGTGTACAGATGCAACATTCTTGTTCGTTAATTGCATGCTGCATATGTGTATGTTGGTTTGTGCAGAGAGACTTGTGCAATAGGCGCAGTGCATAATGTAATCAAATATTAATTGCGTTTAATAAATTAACGCGATGGTAAGATGTGAGTTTCACCCAAGCACAAAGCAACATACTGTCATGCATGATACGATGATGTCAATTGACAGTCCATTCCGAAATGCTACGGAGGGACTACGTAAATTTACGGCGTATAACGGAAATTTTATGTTATAGGAGAAGTTGCGCACCTTTGTAAGATATTTGCTACTGAACCGAAATTAACCGCGTGTTTGTAGACTTAACTTTTTTTGGTAATGACTAACCATAATTTTTGTACAGTAATTTACCTTCAATAACCAAAGAAAGTCTATGGATATATTTCAATATATGCTACTAATGCATGTATGCAGAGCTCCAGATAAGACGCTTAAAGTCGTAAAAAATTGAATTAAATTTAGTAAAAAGTAGACTTAAATTCTGGTGCTTACGGTTACACATTGGAAAAATAAAATAAGAATTCAAAATGTGTGATCATGCGTAAAACTCAATATCAATGGCATATAATGTAAACATTTTAGCAATGATTCCCACTCGTCTAGGCCTCATTACAAATTATGAAATCAACAGCACTTTAACGTTATTATGAATAACAGACCATCTTTACAACAGTCGAAAAGCCGAACGTTTTCCATTATCTGGTCCTTTATCGCAAAAAGTCTGCTGTAACCCGGCAATTGTCATGAGCTCTTCTTAGACTAATAAACCTTAATGCCGGATGTGCCAAAAATTTATTTACCTGATAAAAAAAATTAATAATAGACTTTAAGGCTGGATTATTAGAGGGTAAACCAAGATTTTGCTGAAAAAGTTATCTGGAACTTTGCATGTATGATTGAGAGGAAAATCGATTACATAATTTCAAATTTACTAGAGTACTTTTATATTGCACCACATAAAATGCTATAAAACTATAATATTGAAGTGCACATATAAACTTTATTATAGATGGGTAGGTATTTCGTGTCAATCTCTTTCACATATGAAAGAGCTGTTGGCCATGCTGCTTTAAGTACATAAAGAATGCATGACACAATTTAGATTAAGCAAAATAAAACACTAGGTATTTGCCAAGAGTCAAATATATACGAGCAGTAAGAGCGTAATCGTGCACAGCGAGACTTACTCATGTAGAATTGAAACTCTTATTGCTTTCTTCGAAATAATTTCATGTGTCCGATCTAATATGCAATATGCCCGGTTTTTTTTGCGGATTAATGTTCCGTTTAGATCCATAATTAACGAATGCCTCAATATTTTCAAAAATTAACACCGGAATAATGTTGCACCGACATTTTTCATACAGATTGGATATAAATATTATAGAGTTTATAACAAAAAATACATTAAGCCCGTTCTCTCCCGGCACACGTGCTGGACACACAGGTGGTTAGCGTGTGGCTATGATAATAATTAGTGAAAACATCTTTTGAATGATAAATAATCATATTAAAACGAAAAATCAAATTTTCTATAAAAAAAATCACTATCGTTTTATATATTAACAAGGTATCCAACTCGAAATCATCCGAAAACTGGGGTGCATTGTTTTGAGCAGCCATTACTAAATTAATTTTGCAGCGATTTTCATGACCCGGTCTTATTCACGCAGAAATGAATTTCCTTTTAGGAAATGTATATATATTGTTATATTTCTACACATGCTGGGTCAAATTTTAAGAAATAAAGCTATACATAATTCGCTTGACCCAGTTGTGATCGATCAGACCGTATTTATGAATGAAATCTCCAGTTGTAAAGACACAACTCCGCATTGGAGCAATGAAATCACTCTTGTGTTTAAAATGTCAGTTGGTTGAAATGTATGTAAACAAAGGTTTGAAAATGCGCTGGACAGTTAGTTTGATGCATAATGCTACGACAGCACGGTAAGAATGTTTTTTTCATACGTTTTATTGAATTATGGTATCGAGGTTCGTGAACTTTGCAGGGAAAATGCCCTTTTCCCCGTGAAGATTTCAGTCATGAATACTGTCTGATCGATCACAGCTGGGTCACGCGAGTTGTGTATCGTGTTATTTCTTAAAAGTTGACCCAGTATTTGTAAAAATATTGCAAGACATATACATTTCCAGAAAGGAAATTTATTTCTGCGTTGAATAAGACCAAGATCGTGAAAATCGCTGCAAAATTGATGAAGTAATGGCTGTTTAAAACGATACATCCCGTTTTCGGATGATTTCGAGTTGGATACCTTGTGAATATATATTTAACTTATTTTTTTTTAAGAAAAGTTGATTTTTCGTTATAATATGATTACTTTTCATTCCAAAATATGTTTTCCACTAATTAGTATTATAGCCACACGCTAACCACCTGTAGCTGGACACTTTTAAAAAACACTATACAAATTCAAGTACTTATGCACTTAATTGATTGTAAACAATGACGGTTGAAATCCGTGCGTGGGAATTTTTCTGGTAACCAAGAGCGACATCAACGTTCATGACAAACCTGTTTATATGACATTTATTTATTGATTTTTTCCAACTTGATTGAAAATTATGTTTTATGATATTTTAATACATGTAGATGAAGTAGTTGTTTTCTCAACGAGGAGAACAATAGTTGTACAGTACTAGACACGAGTACTTGTAACTTTCAGGTTTCTCTTTATACCACAGACATTATATAGTCATAAAATGATAAATATGTGTTTATAGAAATTGTAATTATAGCATGGTAAACAGACTAGAGAAATCTGAAAGTTTCACGCACAGGTCTGTGGCAATGGGGGTTTGGGCTACTTTATAAATATGAGGTCGATATGCAATGCACATCGGTAGATTACGTCTACTGTAATTATTTGGACTAGGGAAGGGCCACAATTCCAACACATCACCCCGTTATGTCCTGAATAAAATACATGTATAATTTCTTGAGTGCCAATTGCATCTTACAAATATCAAAAACATTCACGGCAGTCAATTCATTGTGTAAACCTACTGGTCTTCATGGCAATAATGAACGTATTTAGTTAATGGAGATTATATAACGAAGGGAACTAATTCAGCTTATTCAGTTTACTAGAAAAATGATTCGGATGTTTTCGCTTTTTTTTCCGAAAAGTAATTTATTCAACATACGGAAAATAAACGCGCGCCACCTGTTGTCATAATTTAGTAACTTGCATTCTGCTTACTGCCTGTTGCTAACTGCCGTTGTTAATGACGCTAGTGGCAAACACCGATTATGACTGGTTTCAGGAATAATGAACACACAAACATTGGATAGTCACCAAGCATGTTGAAACAATCATCAAGTATAACCGATAGAGAACAAGCATGTTGGAAACTGTCATGAAGCATGTTAGAATAAACATCACGCATAATGTAATATTCATCATGAATGATGTAATGTTGCAGCAATCATCAAGTATAAACGAATAGACAACAAGCATGTTGGAATTGTCATAAAGCAAATTAGAATAAGCATCAGTCATAATGTAAATATTCACCACAAATGATGTAACTTTTACCTAAATATCCTTCCATAGACATGTGTTGTTACTAAAATAGACATAGAGATTTGAGCATTGGGAGTGACCTAATCATACTGTGCTTTAGCAGTATTACGGAATACCGTTAGTGCCATCGTGGTTACACATTAAAATCCAGAGGCGAGAACGCGAGAACGCGATAGTACGATGGCGACAATGTGACAATACGATGATGACAGGGTGACAATACGATGGCGACAATGCGATAGTACGATGGCGACAATGCGAGAACGCGATAATACGATGACGGCAATCAGACAGTGCGATGACGACAGTGCGACAATACGATGGCGACAGTGAGATAGTACGATGGCGACAATTCTACAGTTCGATAGTGCGATAATACGATGACGACAGTGCGAAAATACGATGACGACAGTGCGACAATACGATGGCGATAGCCGACAGTGCGATAGTACGATGGTGCCAATGCGATAACGCGATAGTATGATGGCGGCAATTCGAAAATGCGATGGCGACAGTGCGACAATACGATGGCGACAATGCGATAGAACGATGGCGACATTGCGATGATACCACGGCGACAGTACGATATGACTATCGCATTGTCGCCCCCGTACTATCGCACTGCCGCCATTGTATTGTCGCACTGTCGCATTGTCGTCATCGTACTAGCGCGTTTTCGCAATCGTACGAACGCATTGTCGCCATCGTATTGTCGCACTGTCGTCATCGTACTTTCGCGTTCTCGCATTCTCGCCCTCTGGATTTTAATGAGTAACCACGGTGGCCCTAACGGTATTTTGTACAGTAAAGTGCGTAAAATCTGGTTTGGAATAACAATTTATATGCCGAAAACAGATGTTGAAAACCCGACTTTGTTTTATAAGTAGTAGTCTAAATATACAATGAGTTTTCCGAGCATTAAATAAACATATTAAAATAAAATTCATGTTCGTATCGTTGAAGTTCTTGTTAATAGTAGAAGCAAAGAACACAATAAAACGCTGATTGGGCTTACTAATTTGAGGCAAGAAAAAACACATCGCGCTATTATATATAACATATAACGCGCATCCGCAAAGTTCGAGCGCCCGTCTCGGTGCCGTCGTTTCCGGTGAAAGTTTCGCACAGGAGCTACCGAGTTTGGATATGAGACCACGATCATGGCTTGACTTTATATATCAGTCAGCGTAGAACCTGACCAGACTGCGCGGTTGGACAAGCTAGGATGGACCAACTTTGGCCGCATATGACATAAGACCCATTTTCGCATGACGCGGGTCATCTGACCTTTATAATGTGTATATAGCTTTGAATGGAATTTGCACATAGTTTTTGGCATGGACTTATTGTTATGTTAATGTGTTGCACGCTTTCAAAAGCAGAGGGCATATATAAGATCAATTATACTACGGAGTTCATTTTCTGTTGCAAAATGAAATGCAATAAAGATTGTTACTCAGCGGTGTGTACAGTATGACAGCGTTGTCTGTCTGCGATGCATTTATACTGGTTCTAAGCTGGCATACTCACCAATTGGACTCAACCATCTGCTCGAACAAGAAATGATAAGTTCTACTAGCATAAACCTTTAATTGTAACTCATTTTAAAATATTCATGTTATTTATATTATTCAATTTATTATTCAAAATTATAATTATTATTTCCTTTATTGTTGTTTTTTCGCATAAAAAACTTATTCGGCTTACGAAACTGAAAATCCCATGGGATTTTTGTTTTTTTAAACACGACTAAACGCATGGGATTAAAATATCGTAGTTTTTCATCATTTTCATAAAATATGCTGTTGTTTCTGAAAGTTTCATGAAAAATCTCTCAAAATAAGAAAAAAATCCCATGGGATTTTTTTCTCCCATTTTAAAATGGGATTTTTTTATTACTATATATTTATATATATAATTGGCATAAAACCAATATACAGTCCTTAAATAACGTTAAAATACTTGCAAACGCAAATAAAACACGTTTTTTAAAATGTTCAAAATCCCATGGGATTTTTCTCCCATTTGCAAATTATGGAGAAAAAAAATCCCATGGGAGAAAAAACCCATGGGAAAATCGAAAATCCCATGGGAAAATGCAAAAATCCCATGGGAACCCCAACTTTGCTTATAAATTTCATAGTGAAGAAAACGCGTTTTTTGAGTGAAAATAACCAATTATTAATCAACGATAAGACTTTTATCGCATACTATGTCTCAAAGTAGCAAATCTTTAAGAAAAAGGGTACTTAAGTTTGCGAAATTTCGGTTTCGCAAAGTTTTTCCGGTGGCCGTTCGTAATGATATTTTACCCGTAATACTATATATATATATATATATATCAATACCAATTGATCTTTTAAAAAATTGCATACAAAGGATATCGTTGCAAAACATTTTTATAATTGCACAAAACTGTCAACACCAGAGCGCCGCACAGGTCTTAATGCGCTTTATAAGACGGCATTGGGTTTTATTTCTGATAATCAAAGTCACACATCGACAATTATATCTCGCAGTTTTTCATTATTACATGTTTGTTTTTTTCAGGACCCTATCGCGTTGTAAATATTCCGGTACACGCCGTAAACGAGCTTCCACGGACACACTGCGCGCGAATACCCGTGAAGGCGGAAAAGGGAGAAAATGGGTGTGCCTGGAAACAAGGGAGGAAACACTGGAAATTACAAAAGACGTAAAATTCGCGGTGGCGGAAGTGAATAGTCTCGAGCGCGTGGCGGTGTTCATTCGACTAAAACGAGACTACTCAACGATTTCGAAAAAAGGCGGCAAAGTGACATCATCTTTCGATCAGAGGATTTTATGACGATTCCAAAAGGTTGCACACGGGAAAGGATCATATCATGATGGAGGTAACAAAAAGGGGATCAGAAAGTGTGAACTGATAGACAATCGTTAAAATATTATAAAACAAATGATGCTTTAACAAACAACAAACCATTGAATTCCAACGCTTTTGATATTTCCCACACTCATTGATAAAATATTTTTAATACAGAAGTATTACGATTTAAATACCCTAACTGTGAAACACCAGTCATTACTTGATTCAGAGAAAGTTAAGAGACTGATGTACAAACAATGAATAATGCCATAATACTAACAAAACACATACATACACGTATACATATACCACAAACTAATTCTTAATGTCGTATAGTATAGGTCGCCGTGGCGTTATGGAATTTGTCGACCAAGCCGACCGCGAGGTCAATTGTTAAATCCCGACTAAGTGTTCCGTAGATGTCCAAAAATGAACACTTAGTACTGGTTTAACCCAGAAAACCGATATCGTTTTCAATTCGCCTTAGGCTTTCAAAGCAATCGAGCTAAATAAAGATGTTTAACACATAATGGGCTGTACTTTGTGAAAAGGGGTTAAATGCAAGTGTGCAAGTGCGTTAAGTGTCGTCCCAGATTAGCCAGTGCAGTCCGTGCAGGCTAATCAGGGACGACACTTACGCCTAAGCTGGATTTTTTGATAAAGAGATATTTTGTTTCACGAAAACTATCACGAAGGCGAAATGTTTCGTCCCTGATTAGCCTGCATTAAACCCCTTTTTCACAGAGCATGGTTCCATTATGCTTAACATATAGAAAATACATGCGCGTTCATCCCCAGTCCTGCCTTTGGACTCTAGTTCCGTGACGGACCTGAAGTCGCGGTCAACCAAGTGGCAAGGGCTGTTGTCGTCAAGCCCCATCGTTCACATGCAGTTCGAGTCAACCGCATTCGAGACACCAGTCCGGTGAGTGGCATCCATGATGACTGATTTCAAAAGGATAAATGACGAAAAGGACTTGAGAAAACGTCGATAAGCTTTGATAACAAACACATTTAGATTAAGTGACAGTGATACGAATAACGACCGTATTAGTTTGAGATATTGATAATTATGATAGTAAATACTATCTAATGCTTTCGCTAGTACTAATATTGCTTTTGATATTGATGATCTATATACGGGCTTATATAGTGGTTGATT